>NC_029774.3:24525191-24633768 GCF_000817695.3 Arachis duranensis | reverse complement strand
AAATTTCCTAAGCTTCTTCACCAACTTGCTAGGTAACCACCCTCTATTAGCTAATCTATTTTTTGTCTCCCTTGGGCAGGTATGATCATCATTGAAGATTTTAACTTGCCAGAAAACACCGTCACTATCCTTAGAGACATAGATAACCCATGGACATTTCTCACCCTTACATAAAGTCCTGCATTGTACATTATCATTTTTCTTGAATCTAACTCTTCTACCTTCCTGGATGCAATACTCCCTCACAGCCTCCTTAAAATCCATCTTCGTGTTAAATTTCATCCCCATTTCTAATCGGAGTTCTCCAAACCTTGTTCCTTCTCTGAAAACAGGAAATGCGTCGTCATCCTCAACTTCAGCAAATTCATCCTCTGAGTTAGGAGGTGTCTTCATTTCATCGGAATGCCAAGAATCTGCCCCATCTGACTCATCATGATATTCATCATGAGCATCATAACCCCCAATATCAGGACTATGGTTTTTCGGTTGTCCAAAAAAAAAAAACTCATCACCGGAATCATCCTCAGGTACTAATCCATCATCAGGTTCTGGTATCTCCTTCCACAATTTACTGAGTTTAACTTTTTTAGGATGCTTCCTGTTTACCTCTTTCCTTTTACCTTGCAGTATTGTATTGGTGACCTCTTCATCACTGGAACTTTCCTCAGCTCTGGGCTTGTAAGCACTATCCTTTGCACTTTCATAACTGTCCGAAGAGTCTGATTTTGATAACACAACCGTATCAGCTTGCTTTCCCTTGCCCTAGTTGTTTGCCTCGCCACATGACCTTTGGCTAGACCCCTGGTTATATATCTCCTATTCAATGTTATTCTTGGTTTGCCTTTCTTTCCAGTTTTTTTCAAAGCGGCTTGTTTCTTCTCTGTCCCATTCTTTGAGGGCACTTTCGGTTGGAAATTCTTACCCTGTTTTGGCTTAGGCACCAGTGTTGGAGTACTTGTGGGAATTGGTGTTGATTTCGTGGTTGCAGCTGCTTCTTCAGTATGACCCATGTCTTGGTTGGGTGGGGCAGGGGTAGCAGCCATAGAAATTGGGGTCGGAATGGTGGAATTGAGGGTTGGGGTTGATTTCGTGGTAGCAGCTGGTACTTCAGTTTGGTCCATGGGTGGGGCAGGGGTAGTTTTCATAGACACAGCCTCCTGAGTGGGTTTGGTAGTACTCGGACGGTTGATACATGGGGTTGGAACTGGGTTTGAAGGAATGGACTTGGAGCTTGGTCCTGTTCTCAGCAAAACTGGTTGGGTAGGGACTTCAACCACCACCTCCTCCTTGTCCTTTCTGAATGGTGGTTCTTCCAAGTACGTTGGAATAGATACCCCATGTTCATAGTACACGTGCACCTCTCCATGGTTGCTTTCAGCAAGGAAGCACATCTCCAGTAGCTCAGCATCAGAATTAAGTTCCCTTAGGCCAATCTCTAAGGGTCTATTTGGAACCAGCCACCAACAGTGTTCCGCCTTATCATACCCAAGTTCTTTGTAGTAATTCCTGATGAAAAAGACATCTAGCCTATCAGGGTCAACCTTCGGAATCTCTGAAATATGGTCCCTGGTGTATGACACGACACCCTCTTCACTCCTCACAAGTGGTCCCCCATGATGACACACAATAGTTATGAGACCCATCTGAAAAAAAAATAACATATGATCATCAACATTGCCATCAACCAGGGAAGTACAATAACACCAATCCCTAACCCTCCATGAACACACATAAACAGCATACATAAACAACCTACATTCTTCTATTTTCGGCACCTTACAACCATAGCTACCATCATTACAGCAAAAAACAATAACAAAAAATGCAACATCAACATACGCAGAAAATCCTAACAAAAATTTTCAGAAAAACCATATAACAAAACGATGAGTGAATGAATATATAACGACTTAACAGTATACAAAAAGTCATGATCAACAAAATCGAAGGAGTAGATGGTAGCTATTATGTTTATCCTTTCTATTTTGCTTACCTCTAACAATCAAAGTGCTTCCCATCAGACCACTGCGTCTGTAATAGAGATGAGATAATCACAATATGCTTGATTTCATTGAGAGAGAAGGCCAGCAAAAATCCCTCTCAAACTTGTGCCATTGAAGAAAATAAGGAGAAGAGGACGAGACTGTGTTGGCTTGAGAGAGAAGTAGTCACTGCATGTTAAATCCCTTCTCCAAACGCTAACCGACGACGTTTCAATGCAATTTGGGCGCCAAATTAAAAAACGACATCGTTTTGGGAGTCTCGCCTGGCTGCCAGCGTGGCATCCCTAAGTCCAGGTCATCTTTCCGTCACCGGAAAATGTTTCAGGGACGACCGTGAAACACTTGTGTCAAATTCAGGGATAATATTGAGGTCAGTGCAAGGTTAAGGACCACTTTGAGTGTCGAGTGCAAGTTCAGGGACCACTCTGAGTATTTTCTCAATACAACTAGATTTTTCTTTCAGTTTTATGAAAAGACTCGTTTAAAAATATAATGACATTGATGATATATTAGATCTTGAGCTATGATAGATGGATAAAAAGAATTATTTTTCAATAATAATGTTGATGAGACAATTGATATGCAGAAAATTGCGTCATAAGATACAAAAGTAAATGGATTGCAAGTTAAAGAATTCTATTTATAGACTAAAAAAATTTTATCATTAGTAATTTATAAAATTAAGGCTTAATTTGGTAAAACTTTTTGAAGAGGTGCAAAAGCATAAACTCCTTATTTTGTATTTGGTAAATCAAAAAGATCATGTGTTTGTGCTTATAGCTTTTAAAAAATCGCAGTACTTTTGAAAGCAAATAAGGTAAAGCTTTTCAAAGTTGGCTTGTGCTTTTCAAATTTTAAAAGTCTAATATAACCTCATACATTAACTAATTTTCAAATTTAATGCCTAAATTTATGTCTTTTATAGTATTTTTAAATTTTAAAAACTATTTTACTAAATGTAATTGTTGTTGTTTGTGTTTATTAAAAGTTATTTTTAATTTAATTTATCAAACATAAATGTTACACTTTTTAAAAATCTATCTTTTAAAAGTTAAATTTTATAAGCTACTTTTAAAAAGTAAAAATTTTACCAAATTAAGGCTAAGTACAATTTTGGTTCCTAAAGTTTTGTTTGAAAATCAAAATCGTTCTTAAAGTTATTTTACGTTCAAAATTGTCCATAATAAATTTTATTTTAAAATAATTATTTTTACCTAAATATTAAATTTTTGGACAAAATTATCGCTAAAAAAAATTATGAAATTAAGAGAGAGAGAAAGAGAAAGAGAGAAGTAGAAGCTATCACCAGAAAAAAAAAACACACACACATAACACATTGCATAAATCACCACCCTCACAAACCCAAACCAAAACCATGGTTGAAACTAGACATGGTTCTTCTCAATCCTCAACCAAACGCTCCATCTCTTCGCTTTCTCCTTCTAACTCCAACAAACGATCAAAGGTCTCCACTTTTTCTCTAATCTGATTCATAGCAGAATTTTCAATTCTACCAACACCACAGCCAATGCATCATCCACGATACTTTCTGTTGTTATTGCTCCTCCTGTGAACGAATCTGGACCTAGAAATGATGATCTAACTGAGATGGTGTCATTGAATGCCATTGATACTTGCATCGATGATGTTTTGCCAAAAACTTTATCGTTGAAGGCCACGCCTCCTTCTGTGCTAGCAGTGGAAGAGAATGATTTGGTGACCCCTCAGTCCATAGGTTAGAAAGTTGCAATCTTTTGGTTTCTTTTGTGGGAAGTGATTAATTCTTTTGCATGCATGTAGCTATTGGATAATGACTTTGTGGTGAAATTCGGAATGGGTTTGTGTTGAATTTTTTAATTTTAGGTGATGATGCAGTGGATGGGAAGAAATCAAATGCTACAGCTGCTATAGCGGCGGCTACTAGCCCATTGAAGAAGCAGTTAGGGAAATCGAAATCAGGACATAAGATAGCTTGGGGGAAGCTCCTTTCTCAATGTTCTTAGTGTTCTATCTACTTGTGCAGTAGCTTCTTTGTGCTAAATTACTGAAAGTTAAGATTTTTTATTGAAAAGAAATTTCGGTTCTGATTGTTATTTTCCTAAATGTTTAACATTACATTATTTGAGCTTATTCTTGTGGCAATACATGAAGCTTTTTCACTTTTCTGTTGGATGTTGATGATATAAAGGTACAAGATAATGAAAAAGAATTTGGTGCTGATGGAAGGACGGTGATGTTGGATGAAGAAAAAGAAGAAAAAGAATAAGAAAAATTGGGTATTTGGGCGTAGAAGGTTGTTGGAGAAGGATCGTAAGAGAATGGTATTTTGGCTCGAAGATGATTTTAAAATCAAATTGAACTTTAGAGATGAATTTGAACAAAAAAAAAAGGAATGATTTTGTTTTGCAAGCTAAACCATAGGGACTAAAATTATTCTTAACTCTAATTTATACCTCATTAAATTATTATCTTATATAGGTTTTTGAAATAAATGTAGTCGATGGTTATATACCAATTTAGTAGGAGTTAGTACATTTTCATTAGCCTTGTGTGTTAGTAGCATTCCTCTTCTGTATTAGGAATTCAAATTCATTGAGATAATTCTCAAAGTACTTTTGAATTATCAGAAAAGAGTTATATCTAATCTAAGACTTTAAAAGGATTTTATATGCACGATTGCAAATAAGATTATAATCCCCTTAATTTTAAGAGACACAGGTATATTCTCATTAGATGCCTCAAGTAAGTTATGAAGTTCAAAGCGCAAAAGGTTTCTTATGCTTCAATAGTAGTATGAAGGATATCGAATTTATATACTTATAGTTATTGTGTATATCGTTAGCATCTTTAGTAGATATTAAATAGTACTCCAACAAGTTTTGATATAACAAAACATTACACATTCACATAGATGAAGTCAGAAAATAAAATTAGAAATTATTTGGTATTCAGATTCTGACTTTATTGGATGTCAAAGTAATTTTGATCCATTACATATATATTCATATGCTCATTAGAAGAGTTATTTAGAAAGGTGTTGAGAGGACACTTGCTACTCTTTTCACTAAAGCATTTGAATATAAAATATTTTTTGAAGACATCCAACTTAATAACTATAAATACTTATCACAAATTATGAAAATATATTTAAAAATTATTTGAGTTATTTTGTAACAATGTGCCAGTAGTATAATATTTTAAATTATTAAATAAAAGAGTTCAGAGTATTTACATATTTATTGAGTATATTAGCACAAATTATATGAATACATTCATATTTATTTATTTAGAAATAAACACCTAAGGTTTTTCGTGTGGATAATATTCAAGTGGGTATTATACAAGGTTCTGAAAATCGAACTAAACCGGTCAATTTGACTGGGTTAATCGAAAACCAGTTTTCTGGTTGGTCCAGTTGACTCCAAAACTACTCTGCAAAAAATCAGTTAAACTGGCCAAACCAATCGGGTTTTTTAAGGTCCGATTTTGTAATCTGCCTCAGAAACAATGTCATTTTGACACTAAAATAAAAAAAAAAAGAGAAAACCCACTAACCCAGTCCCAATTCCTGAACGAGCCTAACGAACTCACGAACGCCTACCTCTCCCTTCCAACCCTAATTTCCTCCAACGATCAAAAGAAACGCCTCCACCATCCCTACCACTATCGGCGCCGGCAGTGACCATCAGCGGTTGTCACCCTTGCCACTCGAAGATTCTATCATCGTCGTCAGAAGGTTGGTTTGAAGCTTTTGTCGTCGTCGTAGTCAGAACACCCCTCTCCCTTCTCGCTTACCAAACTGACCCCAAATCCAACCCTTAGCGCGCAATCCGTTTCCTTCTGAAATCATTTTTTCCTCTTCCAGCTATTTCCTAGCTTTTCTCTCCTCCTACCCAACCGCTGCATTCCCCCTCTCCGTCATCGTCCCTTTCCCATCACCTACACAAGCTTGTCTGTTTTCACTTTTCTTGCTCGCCTTCGTTCCCATTGCAATCGTTGCCTTCCAGCCACTTTGTAGACGTTGTCGTCGCTGTTACCCTTTCGTCGACTCCTCCCTCTCAGAAGCCTTGCAATTGCCGATGTCGCCTCTCAGACCACAGTTCAAAACGTACAAAAGTGTGCTAATTAAGTTTTAATATTATCCATTTAGAGTATGGTTTGTTTCTCTGGAGCTACCCGTGTTATAGAGATTTGATTGTTATTTAAGCACCAAGAGAAAGATAAAAGAATGAACCTTGGTTCAATGTTATCCCTTTGTAATTGAGCTATTCAGGGGGTTTGAACTGCTTTTGTTGTCAAACATTGATCATCCTCTTTTGGGCAAGTTTGTAGATTGGTGATTCCTAGTTCACTGACTGTCATTTGTTGTTGATTGTTGATTGAATGTGAATTTAGTATTTTATGCTATAATGTTTGTTTGCTTTGGCTCTATTCCATTTCCTTCTGTATGTGTTTCTATACCCATATAATCGATGCAATCCATATTATTATTAAATTAATAATTAATTAGTTATTTCATTCTTCACATTTCACTACAAGAAATACGCTGATTATCATCAGATTTAGCAACTCGCATTAGTGTCGAATTTACCCACGGAGTTAGCAACGATTTAGTTGTAGGATTTATCATACCAAATAGTTACCGGCGGATAACCGTTTCTTATGGTAAAGTCGTCGATAAATATTTGGCGGGAACAAGGCGCCAAACGTAGCGTCAGAAGAATCCGACGGTAGACACGATTAATGGAACACTGCATTTTTGTAACCTGAAACGCGTTACCGTTGGATTTATCCACCGATAAACTTGACAGTACTTGTGCCCTAAATTCGAACCGCGAACCCTCTTCCCCTTCATTTTGAATTCAATTTTCTCTTTCTACTTTCACCTTCCCTACTATATATATATCTGTTTCTCTCTAATCTCTCACCTCCCAGTCTCTTTCTAATGCCCTTGCCACCGCTGTTGTAAAGACTGCCATCGCCGCTGCTCTAAACATCCCTATTGCTGCAAACCCACTGCCGCCACTTCTGCTCTTCTTCTTGTTGGTGAGGTCAGTAACTTCTGCTAATCTTACTTGTTATTAGTTATTTTAAATTAGAATTTGTGTTTATTATTGTAGAATGGTGTTGATTATTCGAATTGCTTAGTGAAATCTCCATTAGGTATTTTTCCTTAATTTTTACTTGAAAATTATTTTTGGTGTTTTAATTTCCTTTTCAAGTTGTTTGCAGCTTTATAGTAGAGAATGATTGAATACTAATTCAATTTTGGAAGTCCTGAAATACAATTATTCAAGTATTTTGATTTGAAATTTTGGTAGTTTTGGAATAATTTCTTTTAGGTCGTTATCTTTCACATGGCCTCTGTTTGGATTTGAATTTTTTATTGAAAAAATTGTTAACATAGTTAGAATACTTTGAAAGTTAAAATGTTTAGAAAAATTGTTAACGAAGTTAGAATGCATTGAGAGATAGAAAGCTTTGTTAGAATGCTTTCAAAGTTAGAATGCTTTGAGAGTCAGAATGCAAAGTTAGAATACTTGAAAGTCAGAAGGCTTTGAAAAGTTAGAATGCTTTGGAAAATTGTTTGAATGCTTTAAAAGATAGACTGTTTTGGAAAAATTGTTGACAAAGTTAGAATGCTTTGAATAGAAAATAAGATAGAATAAAGTTAGAATGCTTTAAAAGTTTAGTAAATGTTTGAAGTTTTTTGGTGGGTGGATTAGGATTTTAGGATTGATAGATATTTGGTTTGGATGGAACTTTTGAAAGGTGAAAAAATTCGAATTTTAAGAGAAACTCTATCGAAATCTTTATAAAATTCTGTTTGATTTATTATATGTACCTTCTCTTCTAGTTGTTTGATTACAACCATGTCATATTATTTATTTTTGTATTTAACTAATTTATGTAATGTATACATGATATTTTTATTTTTGAGAAACTCTAATGTAATATATTTTAATATTAGAAAATGATTGTCTCTTTACTGTGACTCAAGCTTTATTAATATAATTACTGCATTGAGTGTGTTAATAATATGCTTTAGAGTTTGTGAATTTAATTGTATTTTGATTAGTGTTAGTAATATATTCGCTGTGAAGACATGATGACAGGTAGTAGAAGTAGGTCGAGTGGGTTACGTGGTCATGGTAGAGGGCAGGCTTCCACCGAATCTCCCAGGGCTGCCCAGTCATCGCCTTCAACCCCGACTACCCCGTCGACCATTGTGACATCACAGGCGAGTCCAGCGGACCAGCAATTCATCATGGTCCCAAACCCAAACTACGTACCTCCTTTTGCTATGCCCCCTGCAGATACAACAACGATATCGACAGAGTCTGCAGTGGTCGATTCCTCCAATTCCCGCCAGCAGGAAGCCCCTCCACTACCGCCCATCATCTGGCTGAGGATTTGGCCGGATGGCATGCAGTCATGAGTACATACTTTATTTTAATCTTACGTTTGTTAATCTTAAGTTTATGCATTTCTATGTATTTATTAATGTTAGGTTTTTTTTCTGCTAGATTTTCACTAATGAGTCTATATTTGATGATAAATTTTGGCTTGAATTGAGTAGATTTCATCACTTAAACTCACACTTATTCACTTGAATAGCATACTCTTGTGATTTCTCTCTAAATTGCACCTAATTGTGAAAACATACTTTTTTGTGTTTTAATTGATCAATTTAATTCCACTTTTATCACATGTGATACCGTGATATATTTTGTTAAGTGATTTCAGGTCTAATAGGCAAGGATGACTACGTAGAAGTGGAAGGAAGCATGCAAAATGGGAGATTTCATGAGAAAAACAAAGGAGAAGAATACACTGTAGTGTGCATATGCACACCTTCCTGTGCGTATGCACAAGATGGATTTTAGCTAGTGTGCATATGCACAAGTTCTGACGCGTGACTCACTTAATAAAATCACGTGGCTCACGATTTTGGGGGCCTTTTGGCTCAATTTTGGAGATCCTAAAGCTAAAATAGAAGCTATATCAAAGGGACAACATACCAATATAAAGGCATTAGGAAAATACATAATATAGAATATTATTAGGAGTAGGAGTAGGTTTAAAGTAGTTTTCTCTCAATTCTCTCTTAGATTTTAATCAGGGTTTATAGTAGAACTTTACATTTACAATTTTGATCTTGGATTATAGCTTGCTCCTATTGTAAGTAATCTTTACTTCTCTCTTTAATTACACTACATTTACTCTCACTTTTTTATAGTAGAAGTTATTTTATTAGTTTGTCTACTTTTGATTTCTTGAGTCTTTTGTCGATGAATTTGATGTTTTATAATTTATATATGTTCGATTGAGTTTCTATTGTTGATTTTATTTATAGATTAAATATAGTTTTCATTATCTTTTGCAATTTGTTATGTTTTACTATTATGCCCATCAAGTGTTTGTGAAAATATCAATTATGGATATTGAGTAGATTTTCACTCCATGGCTTGGGAAATGAGTATCTAGGATACTAGAGTTGTAATATCCGACATTTAGTGATAATTTTGGGTTGTTTGTTGCTCTTGTTTCCACTAATGCTAGCTTTTTACTACGTTAATTAGTAAGTTAGCTAGGATTTGTGGATTAAAGCCAATTATACTCGCTTGACTTACTCCTCGATGTTAGGGGTTAACGAAGTGGGATTAACTCATTGTAATTGTCATAGTTGTGGTTATGACAAGGATATGATTCCTTAACTCTCAATCCCAAGTCAAGGCTCTTTTATGCATTGCACTCTATTTTTCTTGGTAGTTGTTTATATTTTTTCTTGTTTACTTCATTGTCTTGCTTGTTTGTTAATTTTAGTCATTTAATTTCTAGTTTCTTTAATTTTTGGTCTATGTTTGAACCCCCGATTTCACAACCAAACTTGTATACTCTTAATTGCTAGTCCGAGGAAAAACGACCCGGAAAGTAAAACTCCTGGTTGGGACTATACTCACAACATAATTCTTATTAAGGAAATTCCTAACCGACGGTTCGGCACGCATCATGCATCAAACTCCAATGCTTGCACACAGGAGATCCTAACGTCATTAAGTCGATGTACGACCACTCGAAGCCGACCTACACACAGATCCCAGCTGAGACCAGAGATTGATGGTTTCAGAAGTGGGCGGTAAGAAACCAATAAAGTTTAATTAATTAATTATATTTGAACTGTTGATTATTCTGACTAACTAATGTGGGTGAATCACTTTTTGCAGTTGAAATTCATATAGAATGCGGAGCATAATCTCATGATCTAGAAGATTTACGACCACCGGACAGTCAAATATTTTCAGCAGAAGATGAGCGACGTTTGTAAGGGACGCGACCACCTGACATTATGGATTCGGCCAGCCATCAAAAAGGAACTGGAGGCCCATTTTAGTCACGATGAAGGGTTCAAGTGTCGACATCTGACGAACGTCGCTAACAGGGCTTCGCCTAGGTTGTCGAAGTATACGGGTAGTTAGTGACCTTCGTGAAGATGAAGAGCAGACTGGTAAGAATTTTGTCGTTATTTAATGTTTTAGTAGTTATTTGACTTAGTTGTTTAATTTGTTCATTTATTTAATTAGTTGATATATTAATTTGTAGTCTAAGTCGTTGGACTGTGAGGTGACGCTCGCGAAGACCTTCAAGTATACTCATACTTTAAAGGCCAACAAGGAGAGATTTACTGACAAGCAGTCAGTGGCCCATTATGTGCGTTTAAATTAGTCCTAAGTTTCATATTTATTTGGTTTAAAGTCAATTATTTAATTGTTATCCTAATCACAATGTGTGTGACACAGAAGGATTACATGTAGAGGTTGGAGGCCACAACCCAGCAATCTCATCCGCCTGGTGGGAACGACAAAGCCAGCTCTGAGACCTCAGTGGTAGATTCTGATCGAATTTGGCGTGAGACCACCTCTAAGCCCCACAAGAATCACTGCTTCGGATTAGTTTGTTCTTCGCCAGGGGCCTCTGCTCCTCCATGTTGGCAGCTTCCTCTGCCTCTGCCACCATCCCTGCCGATCTTAGGAGGTTGTTGACTTGAGAAAGGAGGTGCAGAAGCTGACACAAGAGCTTCACCAGCAAGCGGAGCAGTCTGAGCAAAGGTACTATAACTTTCTTGCATGCGTGGGAGGAGTCATTGCCATCAGCTTGGACCTGACGGAGAAGTTGGAGCAGCTCAATCAGCTACGACAGTAGATGGAGGAGTACAACTAGCAGATGCGCACTGGAGTCAACGGCAACGCTGCTGGTGGAGCCACGTCAGCACCTTCTCCGCCGCCTAAGCAGGAGACCATGACGACGACGACGACAATTATCGAAATTTGTAGGGGTTAAGATATTATTTTTTTCTTTATTTACTTCATTGTACTTTACTTCTGTGACATTAATTTGTATTCAGACATTTATTTTTAATAAAATAATTTGTTGATTCTGCTAATTTTAGATTTCTACTAATAGTTTTGTTAACTTAATTTGGCTACTAATTATAGCCTATTAGTGCCCAAAAAAATAAAAAATTAAAAATACTACCATCGGATTAATCCGTAATCTGACAATAATTGTCAACTCAGTCTTGACGAATCCATTGAAAATACCGATGAAAAATTTGTCGATAATTAGCGTCGGACGAAAAAATTTGCTGGTAACGAATTTTCGGTGCAGTTTATACTGTCAACCCTGGGACGACGGAAAATCCGACGATACTCAACATTTTATCTTAGATTGTGAATTCTGCATAAAATGAATGATATAAAATGTGGTGTTTATATAAATAATACTAGCTCCATTTTTTTATAGTGAGAATTTTGTTGAAACACTTAAGGATGATTATGATGTTTTATCTACTTTAGTTATAATATTTGATATTTGAAGTTATTTATGAATTTTTATCCATAAATTATGGACAATTTATTATATAAAATTATGAATTTTTAAATTTTATTAGATTAAAATTATTAAATTTAAATATTTATAATTATATATTAAATTTTTAATAATTTTATTAATATTTAATTAAACCGATTGAACTTCGGTTGAATCCAAATCGGACCAATAAACTAGTGAACCAGTCGTCTTATCAGTTCATTGACCGGTCCGATTCTCGCAACCTTGGTATTATATTATTTTATGATATGTTGTTTTAGTGGGAGTATACATTTAAATGCTCATATGGTTTAGACAAACTTAGGAATATAGATATTTCTACCGAAATAAAGTATTCAGTTTTATTTTCACTCTAACTCATGATCTCATAAAGTTTATTAAAGTTAGACTAGTTGAAAATATGTATGCATGAGATCATTTTTACATGTAATTTCTGAATTTTCTCATTCAAATTCGATCTATATTGTTGAGTGTATCAATATGCTGATCATCGTAGTTCAGTCGCGACACTAATGTGATAAAAGTTGTGGTAACTCTATGATTGATATATGAAATGGATCAAATTGCTAAAATAATAAGGGAAATAGCATTTAGAAGCGCGCATAAAGTTTGTAAGATATAATTATCTAAAATATATATATGTGTGTGTAGTCCAAGTAGGAAATGGTTAGAAAATTATAATTTCTTAATATATTTATGAAAAATACATATAAGTGATTATAATCATATTAACTATTTCATATTAAATGATTTATATAGATAATTTTATTTATTATTATAAATACTAACTGAAATAAGTGATTATTACTTTTAATTTGGGTTTAAATAAGAATAAAATAAAATATATTTTTCTTGAACTTTCAAGATTTAGTGAGAATAATAGTTATATATAAATAAACTTTTAGAATTTTGGTCTTTAATATACTAAAATTATCTTGTAACTCTTGTCCCATCAAAAAATTATTATTTAACATAAAATAAAAATTTAGTAAATTTTAGTTAAAGAAAATTAAAAAATTACAAGAATTAAATTCTATCCATTATACTCACAAATTTAAATATATTTTGGTCTTATATATATTTTTTAATAATTTATCATAAATGGTTTTAAGATTTTAAGACATCCAAAAATTTCAACAATAAAGCACATAACTGTCACGCTGAATTAGGTAATAATTAGTTGACGTGACAATTAAAAGTTGCCGACCCTAAGTTCAGCCTTCTTTCATTTTCAACACATTATTGTTGTAGTTCATCCTTGCTTCATTTATCAAACAAATTCTATCTATCAGTCATAGAGGAGGAAAATTTAAATACAAAGAGTTTGAGTTGAAAAAAAAAATATATATATATATATATATTAGTCATTCTATTAATTATTTATGTTAAATTTTATAATAAGATAATATTAAATTTATTTAAAATTTAAATAAAATTTTTAAAATATTAAAATTTAATTTAAATATTAGAGAATAAAATAATATTTTAACCTAATAATACTCGAATGTCTGTTGGTGAGGTAGGAGAGAAAGGGGGCGCTTGCATGCACGGCAAAATCCAGTGGGCCCCAAACACTTAACTTAGTTAAGATAATCCCCAATTCCCCATTAATTGAAACACGTAAATCAAGAAAGGTGTAGGCCATTTTTCTTGATTTCCCATTTGAAATAATTTTTTTTGGAAAAGTATGACAATGTGTATAATAAAAGATTTATGAAGTATTAGAGATATAATTATTATTGTTAATTTTTTTTATTAATTAAAATTTTTAAGATGATTGATATCATAATATAGTATTAAAACACTAAATCCAAAAAATCAAGAATTTAATTCTTTGTAAATTTTAAAATTATTATACACATTATACAAATAATCCATTATTTTTCTGGCAAAATCCTTTCTTTTTTCCATAAAAGTACGCACATTCTTGTAGGTACCTTTCAACCTCATATTAGCCTGTCTTATACTCTTGTACCTTTCTCCAGCTGCTATTCTTGTTTTTGCTCTGTACTGTACCTTTCTCCAGCTCAACCTTCACATGATCCTACACCCAAGTTGCTCCTTCAATTAATTGCTTAAGAACCTCGATGGGCAATTGGTCATTAAAATAATCCTATGATTTCATGACTAGCTTCATTTCTTTTTGGTTTTGTAAGTTACGTACAAGTACGCTATGTGGAAGAAAAAGACTATTTCTTTGATAAATTATTATTTTAATCATTTCATTTTTATTAATTAAAAATTGAGTGCACGCTAAATAGGTCCTTATAAAAATTTTGTATGGGACAAATTAATTCCTATTTTTTTATAATAATAGTCAATTAATTTCTGTTAATAAATTATAATTTAAATAGTATAGTCTCTCCATATTTATTAAAGAAATCGTAGATTTGAGTCTTTCTATCTTTGATAAAAAAAAAATAGTCAATTAATCTCTAACAAAATAATTAAACAAGTTTTTATTTTATCTTTTGAAATTTTAGGCAATTTAGTCTCTTAATTATATTATTTTTTAAAAAAATTAAAGACTAACTTATCATTTTTTAAAAGATAAATGTTAGGATTAAATTTTCTTGTATTATATTAAGAAATAATTTTCTTATATTAAAAAAATAATTTGTGTTTTTTTTTTCAAGAACTAATTTATCTAAAATAAAAATTATTGGGGATCAATTTTAAATTTCACTTTTAGAAATTTAAGTAACTTTGTCACCGATTAGCACGTTATGAAATATGGTATGCTTAAATTTGAGAATGTACAAAACTCTTCCGTTATTTCTTGGCCTAATTTCCAAAACATATATAGAAAATTAAAAAAAATAATAATGTCTTTTGGCTTAATAAACTCAACTACTCACAAATTTTATTACAATTAAATATAACATAAAAAATAACTAAAAAACTTAATTATTTTCGATTAACTAATTATTTTATTTTTTTATTCTCGTATCAAGAAAGAAAAAAAAAGAACACAAAAAAAGAGTATAAGAAAAGAACATATATGTTTTTGTTCGTACAACAAGTTGAATCCGGATGTAATGTTAGTAACTCAGCCTATACTAGTAAAAGGAGGGTCTTTCCACATATATCAGCTGAATATAAAAGAACAACGAATTCGCAATAAAGTGGTTAGTAGCCTGGCAATGAAAGTAGGCAATGATATGCAAATTCGGTTTTGGGAAGATAACTGGTTTCAAGGTGGTGCTCTCAAAGTGAGTTTTTTAAGACTCTATTCTATTTCAAGCCAACAGGGAGTTGTCATTGGAGATTGTGGTTTCTGGGATAGGTTAGAATAGATATGAAATTTTTACCGGAGGAGGGAGTTGTTCCAATAAGAGTTGGAACTTGTCCATCAGCTCCATGAGAGGTTAAGACCAGTGAAGTTGTCATCTGGTCGGGAGGACAATGTGGTGTGAAAGTTTGAAAATAAAGGTGTTTTTTCTACTAGATCCGTGATACAGACCATACAATCGGAGACGCTGTCGGCCGAGATCACGAGTTATAGCTTCACGAGTTCCTTTTGGAAATGTTTCGTACCTCCGAGAATTGAGATTTTTGGGTGGTTTGTGCTAATTAGTATAGTTAACACCAAGGAGAGGTTGACTAGCTTAGGAGTTTCATTCTGAGTGATAATATGTGTGTACTGTGTACCAAAAAAGTAGAATCTGCTGAGCATTTATTTCTTTGGTGTGAGGTAACATGGCAGGTGTGGTGCAAGTGGTTGAGGTCACTTAATAGAGAGTGGGTAATTCCTGGAACCATTAAAGAACTGTTTGAGAGTTGGCATGGCATGCACAATAGACAACAATGACAGAAGATGTGGATGACAGTGTTCTTTGGAGTGATTTGGAATATCTGATTGGAACGTAATGTACAAATCTTCAAGAATAAAAGAGCAAGTATTGAGGTAATTCACACAAAGACAGTGTTGAGTTACACAGAGTGGGGTAGTTGTGATCCTGTGGAAGGCTGATGGCAATACTAAAGATGTCAGAGAATTGATTTATTTGTTGGTAGCATATTTAGTCACTCAATATTTTTGTTTGTCTTACAGTTTTAAATTTGATACGATAGATTAACAACTTATGGTTTAATATTTATCTTAACAATCCAATTTTAGGAATGATATTGTTAACCTTATTGATTAAAATATTGTACTTTTATTTTTACTTTTTTTGTTACTAATTTCTAAGAACTAACACATTTGTTTTCGTGATTAAGTGTGATGTAAATTTGAAACCTGAATCTTTCTTCCATTTCATGGTGGAAGAAGCCGAGTTAAGTTGAGTTGGCATGAAAAATTATTAAAAAAATGTTTAAAAGGGGTGAATGATATATATCAATTTAATTTTTAGAAGTTACAAGCATGATCAAAAGAAATGAATAATGTCAAATTTAGTTCTTAGAAGTTACAAGCATAATCATTAATCAAGCTCTTAGCTAGGGTGTATGCCCGTCAAATTTAACTAGACTTGAATTTTAATCTAATATTTTTTTATTTTAAAATTTAAATTCAATCCTAAATTAATTTAAAATAAATCAGATTAAAATATTAAACTGATTGACTCTTTTTATAATTAGTGTATATAATTTTATAAGTTTTATATAATAANTTATCTTTAAAAATTAAATTTAGTAATATTATGTAATATTATATTAAAATAAAAATAACACTATATAATATAAAATATTAATTAAAATATAAGGTGAGTCTAGTCAAAAGAGTCAACTATTTTTTTAGTGCAAATCATGTAATAAGGGAGAGCACATGCCAAGTCTTGTACATGTCAAGTGCATGGCATTACTAAGAAATATAATTTGGCTTCATCTTCTAATATGTCATCTTCATTTAATACACCAACGCAAGGAACAAATGGGAATTAAACCCAAAATGGTCTCGAATGGTCTCCAGATTGACTTACTAAAATTGTTATTGAGATTTCAATTATACTAATTATATTTTTAAAATTTATAAAAGTGCATTATATTAATTTTTTATTCATTTTTGATTAATGACGTGATAATATGACTTGATAATGTAGATTGTAAGTAACACATGTCACTCCATAATTTAGACACGTATAATGATAGAATGATGTAGTGACCAGTGACATGTGGCATGTTGATGTGGATAGTTATGTTACGTATCACAATGTTATTGGCTACGTGTTCGTTTGTGCCACGTGTCGCAACAGTATTCGTTCACGTGTCGTCCATTATGTCATTGTTGTAGATGCATTAAATTAGTCATTCACTTTACATTAAGTGAATCATTTTAGTCCCTGAAATTGAATGTCGTGCACCAAACTAGTCCCTTCACCAATTTTTTCTTATTTTTTTAAGTTTAAAATTTTCAGCATCTTGGATGCACTAATTTTATTTCTATTTTTTCATATATCTTTTAAATACAAGCGTTTTTATAAAAAATTTTAAGATTTTAGTTTTAATTATATATATTTTTTGAATAATTTAACATTAGAAAAATTTGTAATATATAAGTATGTTATTATAAAAAAAATAATTATATAATTGATTAGACTCATTTTTTTTCATAAAAAACATGTGTTTTTAACAAGAAATCAATAATTAAAATAAATATTTTTTGTTCTTATGAAATACACGTTTTCGTTATATGTAAATGAGCTATATTGAAGACACTTCAAGCACCCTCACTACTATCTCCGACCTCTGCAGTCTAAACGAAAGAGGTCGAAGATGGTAATGAGGGAAGCTTGAAATGCCTTCACATCAACTCCAAAATGGCGGTTACGGGTATCCGCAAGAGAAAAAATATTTTATAAAAGCACTGAAAGAGATCAGAGATAGTAGTGAAGATGCTTGAAATGCCTTCATGGCTTCACGTCAACTCCAAGTCGGCAGTTATGGTATTCGTAAGAGAAAAAATATTTTATAAAAGCACTTTTATTTGATTAACATGTGAAAAAATAGAATTAAAATTAATGCATTGAAAAATATTGAGAATTTTGAATTTATAGAAAAAATGAGAAAAAACTGGTGAATGGACTAGTTTGGTGAACGACATTCAATTTCAGGAACTAAAATGAGTCACTTAATGCAAAGTGAGGGACTAATTTGGTGCATCTACAATAATGACATAATGGACGACACGTGGACGAATATTGTTGTGACACGTGGCACAAATGGACACGTGGCCAAATAACATTGTGACACGTAGCACAACCAGCCACATCAGCATGCCACGTGTCTGGTCACCACATCATCCTATCATTACACGTGGCCAAATCATGGAGTGACACGTGTCACTTACAGTCTACATCATCAAGCCATGTCATCACGTCGTTAATGGAAAATGGGTCAGGGACGTAATTAGTGCAATTAGAATCTCAGGAACGATTTTAGTGCATGACGCCAATCTCAAGAACCATTTTCATGTGGCATCGGTGGTTAATATAGATGGTATGGTGGTGAGACTCTTGGTACTCCATTGCATTGCAAATTCAAACATATGTGTTCAAATTCTCTCCAAAACTCTCTAGTAGAAGCTACTAGTGCATGTATGAAGGGAGAAGAGGTAAAGATTTCAAATATTACTATAGTTGGGATTAACAAAAAGAGTTTACTGGCAGAGACCCTTACACACTTCTCTACAATAGTCTTGAGGGAGTGACTCTCCATCCAAGTTATTTTTATGGATTGTGAAAATATCATTGCTTGGAATGTGAGGGGCTAATAATAAGCTAGCTCGAATTCATCTGAAACAGTTGATAAATTCTTTTAAGTCATCTACTTTTATTATTTTAGAAACTTAATGTTCTTTCTAGAAATTGTCTTTGTTTAGGAACAGGTGTGGTTATAGTGGTGGTATTTGAATTCTGTCAGCTTGGCCATGAGTATCTTGTAATGTGGTTGCGAAAAGTTCTCAAGTGGTTTGTGTTGAATTCTCTCGGGGAGGATTGTCTTGGGCGTGTGCCGCTGTATATGCAAGTCCAGTCCCTAGTAAGAGAGAGGAAGCATGGAAATCTCTTTTTCAGTTTCAAAAGGTACTCGGGACCATGGTTGGCTATCGAAGATTTCAATGAGATTTTGTTGTCTTCAAAAGTTAAAGGTGGTACTTTTCTTTCGAGAAGAGCTGATAGATTTAGTGATGTGTTAGAGGAGTGTGTATTAATTGATTTGGGGGCTCAGGGTCTGGCTCACACTTGGTTTTGACATATGCAGAAAAACAAACATATTTCCAAGAGACTAGATAAAGCTCTGTCTACTAATAACTGGTGCCTCCATTTTTCAGAGGGTTATGTAGAAAATCTAGTCAGGTTTCATTCTAATCACTGTCTGATTTTGCTTAGATGTCAAGGAAATGAGAGAAGGGGTGGTTGCAAGCCTTTTCGTTTTCAAGCAGCTTAGGCTTTTCATCCGGGTTTTTCAGATATGGTGCAAAAGGCTTGGGAGAAGAGAAAATTGAAATAATTCAGTGTCTCTTGTAATTGAGGGATGATGCCATTTCATTCAATAAAGACATTTTCAGTAATATCTTCAAAAGGAAAAGAGATATTTAGAAGAAAATATCACATTCAACAAAAAATGGAGAAAGTGGATGCAATTTTTCTGATGCAGCAAGAGCTTGATCTTCAAGCAGAGTATAATAATCTTTTAATACAAGAAGAATTGTTTTGGTTTCAGAAATCTAGATAATAGTGGATACGACACGAAGACAAAAATACTAAGTTCTTTCATATGCAATCTGTTATTAGAAGAAAACGGAATATGGTTCAAGGTTTGTTCTTGGAGGATGGGAGATGGAACACTGATTAAAGTGAGCTTGAGATGGGAGCAGTGAAATTTTATAGTAATCTATTTTGTAATGTGGAGAAAATAGATCTTAATGCTTTGAAAAATTAAGATTTAACCTCTCTACCCCAAGAGAAAATTGCGAGTCTTGTTAGAGATGTTTCTAAATAAAAGGTTAAGAGAGTTGTTATGGGCATGAATTCCTTTAAGGCTCCGGGTGCAAATTGCTTTCAGGCTTATTTCTTTAAGGAGTATTGGGAAGTAGTTGGTGATGAGGTGTGAGAGTTAGTAAAAAGGGCCTTTACAGGTTATGAGCTAGATAGTGCCCTTTTTGAAACTTTAGTGGTTCTGATTTCAAAAGTTACCGATCCTTCTTTTATGAAAGAATTTTCCAATTAGTCTTTGCAATGTTTTATACAAGATTATCACTAAAGTCATTATGAAGAGACTTCGACCTTTTTTGTAGGATATCATAGGCCCTTTGCAAGGTGATTTTATTCTTGGAAGAAGGTCGCCAGATAATACGATTGTTGTCCAAGAGGTCCTTCATTTTATTAAAAAGACTAAATCTAAGAAGGGTACCTTAACTTTTAAAATTGATCTTGAGAAGGCATAGGATAGAGTTAATTAGAACTTCTTAGAACAAACTTTAGGTATATTTAGATTCCCTCCATCTATTGTTTCTTTGATTATGTGTTGTGTTTGATCTTTTTCTCTGGCTTTGATGTAGAATGGTAACTACTTAGAAGGTTTCCAACCAAAAAGGAATTTGAGGCAAGGTGATCTAATGTCTTCCTATCTTTTTATGCTTTGTATGGAGTGCTTGAGCTGTCTAATTACACAGGGGGTAGATTCTGGTAATTGGTGTTTAGTAGCTATTTCTAGAGGAGGGCTTGTCATCTCTCATCTTCTATTTGTAGATAATCTTATTTTATTTTGTGAGGCTAAGAAGTCTCAGGTTATGCATGTCCTGGATACTTTGGCAATGTTTTGTAAGGTTTTAGGTAGGAAGGTTAACTTTGATAAATCTCGAGCCATGTGTCTCTTAATGTTTTCAGGTAACGGAAGGATCTCTTTACAAGTATTTCATCTATCTGATTAGTTAACTCATTGAAAAAATATCTTGGGGTGCCTCTCACGCATGCTAGAGTTATCAAAGCAGATTTTAATGATGTGATGGACAAGATTCGAAATAGACTTGCTTCTTGAAAAGGGAGATTCCTCAATAGAGCTTATAAGGTTTGCCTAGCCAAATCTGTTTTATTTTCTATTCCTATTTATAAAATACAAGTTAGTCTTTTCTGAGCTCTGTGTGTTCGAATATTGATGAGACCATTAGAAAGTTTATCTGGAATGATAGTGCTACTAGTCGGGGGTTACATTTAGTTTTTTGGAGGACTTTAACTACTCCAAAAAAATATGGAGGCCTTGCAATTAGGGACTCTCGCTTGGTGAACTACTCGTTGTTGAAAAAACTAGTTTGGCAATTAGGAAATAACTATGATGAATTGTGGGTCCAGCTAATGCTTCACAAGTACCTTAAAAATAGAAATATTTTCAAGGTTTATTAATACTTTTTCGTCTCACATTTGCAAGGCAATTGCTTATGCTGCAGCTATTTTCAGTGATGGTTTTGCATGAGAAGTTGGCTCAATTAAATAAAATTTTCTAGTTTGATAATTGGATGCAATTAGGTCCAGTGGGTGCTAAAATGGAATTTTTAGAAATTGTTGAATCAAACATGAACTCCGCCTATACTACACCTGCGGTACATAGCTGATTTCAAACCCGGATAAAAGAGGAGGGTTGTGTTAGGCTTTCGACAGCCAACATAGACACTTAGTCGAATCTTCATGAAATGAATCAAATATGTTATTGCACTAAATCTAGGTCGTTGTCCGGAAGCAACGCACTGTATGGCTCGCGTACAGTGTGAAATGAGCAAGAGTCGTTGCATCGGTGTCCGGATGTAGTGTTAAATGAGCAAGGCTTCTCGCGTTTTTGTGAATAGACGAAGGTAAATAAGCTAGTTCACAAAAAAAGGTAAAGATAAAGGTCGGAGCAACAGAAGGTTGAGATTTGAGACATGAAATATTGGCACTCTAACAGGAAAATTCATTGAGGTAGTGGATACCATGACAAGGAGGAAGATTAAAATTATGTGCCTACAAGAAATAAAATGGGTCTGCACAAAGGCTAGGGAGTTGGATACCTCTGAGTTTAAACTTTGGTATACAGAAAAGGTGAAGAATAAGAATGGGGCAGGTATTATTGTGGATAAGCAGTGGAAGAAGGACATAGTGGATGTCAAGAGGGTGGGTGATCGAATCATCTCTATCAAGCTTGTGGTGGGAGGAGGTACTTTTCATATGATTAGCGACTATGCACCGCAAGTGGTTTCGGAAAAACAATACAAGATAAGATTTTGAGAGGATCTAGAGTGTTTGGTCTAAGACATACCTTCGGGAGATAAGATTTTCTTATGAAGAGATTTCAATGGTCATTTTAGAAGAGAAGTGACTGGGTATGGATGTATTCACGGAGGCCTTGGTTTCGGGGTGGTCAATACCGAGGGTAAAACTATTTTACATTTTTCCACAACCTTTGACATTTTTATCGCAAATACATGTTTTAAAAAGAGAGACGAACATCTTATAACCTATAGGAGTGGCATGACAAGCTTTCAAATCGACTTCTTCTTGTTAAGGAGAGTCGGCCAGAAATTTTGCATTAATTGTAAAATTATTCCGAGAGATAGTTTAACAACACAATATAGGATGCTTGTCATAGATTTTCGCGTTGAGCAAAAATTGAGGAAAAGACATCATACGAAGAACCCAAGAACGAGCTAGTGGCGGATGAAAGGTAAGGAACAAAGAAACTTCCTAAAATGGGTAGGAAAATAGACAAAGTGAGAAGGGGATGGAAGCGCGGAGGAGATGTGGAGGGAGATGACAGAAGTTATTAGAAGAACAGCAAAAGAAAGTTTTGGTGAATCTAGAGGGATAGGACCAAGAGACAAGAAGTCCTGGTAGTGGAATGCAGTGTACAAGAAAGATAAAGGAAAAAAGGGAGTGCTTTAAAGAGTGGTCTTTGTACCGCAATACAGATAATTGGAAAAAATATATTGCGGCTAAGAAAGAGACAAAAGTGGCTATAAGTGAAGCAACAACAAGAGCATATGAGGGTCTCTACCAGTCTTTAGGCACGAAAGAAGGAGAAAAAGGTATATATAGAATCGTAAAGAGTCGTGAAAGAAGAACGAGAGACTTGGATCAAGTTAAGTGCATAAAGGATAAAGACGGAGAGGTTTTGGCTCAAGATGAGAAAATCAATGAAAGGTGAAAGAGCTACTTCTATGAGTTATTTAATGAAGGATAGAATACTCTTTCAAGCCTTGGTCGCATATGCATGAGAAGAAGATCAAAACTTCGACTACTATCGAAGGATTCGACACTTCAAGGTAAAAAAGACTCTAAAGCGGATGAAAAATGGCAGGGCAGTAGGACCCGATAATATTCTGATTGAAGTTTAGAAGTGTCTTGGAGGGAAAGGCATCAGTTGGTTAACCAAACTTTTTAATGAGATTTTAAGTTCAAAGAAGATACCAAATGAGTGGAAAAAGAGCACATTGGTACTTATCTACAAGAATAAGGGGGATATACAGAGTTGCAAAAACTATAGAAGGATCAAGCTCATGAGCCATACCATGAAATTATAAGAAAGGGTGATAGAATGGAGGTTGAGACAAGAGACACAAGTAACAGAGAACTAATTTGGTTTTATGCCAAGCAGATCCACCACTGAAGCTACATACCTGTTAAAAATGATGATGGGGAGGTATCGTAGTAATAAAAAGGACCTATATATGGTGTTTATTGATTTGGAAAAAGCATACAATAAGGTGACAAATTGGATCTTATGGAAGATTTTGGAAAGGAAGAGAGTAAGGATCACATATATTCATGCAATTAAAGATATATATGATGGGGCTACAACTAGTGTCAAGACTCAAGGTGGTGTGACAGAAGAATTTTCTATTGGTATAGGATTACACTAGGGATCATGCTTAAGTCCATACCTTTTCGCATTAGTCTTGGATGTACTCACAGAGTATATCCAAGAGCCTGTGCCATAGTGCATGCTTTTTGCGATGATATCATCCTTATGGGAGAGTCAAGGGAAGACCTTAATAAGAAGTTAGATTTATGGAGAGAAGCTCTACAAGTGTATGGTCTGTGCATAAGCTGTAACAAGACAGAATATATGGAATGTAAGTTCGGCCACCGAAGGAAAAACCCTAATACAAAGTGGAGAAAACATCCTACAAAAATTTAAAAGTTTTAAGTATCTTGGGTGCATCATATAGGATAATGGAGAGATTGAACATGATGTAAATCATAGGATCCAAGCAGGTTGGTCAAAATGGCAGAGTGCATCTAGTTTTATATGTGACAAAAAGTGCCTTTAAAAGTAAATTCTATCGCGCTGCTATCAAACCGACTATGTTTTATGGTACAGAATGTTGGATGGCCAAAGGGGAGCACGAACATAAGTTAAGTGTGACAAAGATGAAGATGTTGAGATGGATGAGTGGTCATACACAATTGGATAGAATAAGGAACGAATATATAAGAGAGAGAGAGAGTTGGAGTAGCACCTATTGTGGAAAAGATGGTAGAATCACATCTCAGGTGGTTTGGACATGTGAGAAGAAGACTGACAGAACACCCAGTCAAGAGGGCGGATGAGATGGAAGATGGATAAGGGGTGAAAAGCAGAGAAAAACCTAGGAAGACCATCCATGAGGTGGTCAAACGAGATCTACATGTAAACGGTCTCTCTGTAGACATGATACATGATAGAGCTCAATGGCGTCGTTTGATTTATGTAGCTGACCCCACCTAGTGGGACAAAGCTTCGTTATTGTTGTTGTTGTTGTTGAATCAGACATGAGAATCAAGGAAGAGAATGATTCTTGGTATTTGAAAAGAATTTATTCTTTTATTCTTGATAAACTAAAGGATGATATTTTGAGTTATTCTCCCTTTTGTGCTACAAATGGTGATTTAGGTTGAATGTGGACAAGTTCTTCTTCCAATTTATATTTAGCTAAATCTGGATATGAATGGCTGCTAAAAAAAAGTTAATTGGGATGATGATCTTAATTGGGTCTGGCTATGGAAAACTCATATACCAAAGAAAGTGAGGTTTTTAGTGTGGCTTTGTCTCCAATCTTCTCTACTGACTCAGCAGCTACACTTTCGACGAAATCTCTTTACTTTTAATATTTGCACTAGATATAACCATCTTTCAAAGACAATTATGCATTGTCTTTGAGACTACGATGCGGTGAAGCTGGTATGGGGTTATATGGGATTCTCGGATGTCAATTTTTTTTATTAGGATCTTCTCAATTGGTTCAAGCAAGGTCTCAAAAATGACATCAGCTATATCTTTGCAGTTATGGTGTGGGTTATTTGGCAAGACAGAAATGGTGGTATTTTTTATGGTTTCTTTAGCTCCTATGGTGAGATTGCATTTAGAGCTGGAATGTGGATTGTTGTGTTTAATGCTACTATGATCCCGGAAGTCCATTCATCTTTTAGCATGAAACCTTTTAACTGGAGCATCCCTGAATCTAGTACAATTAAGCTTAATTGCGATAGTAGTATAAAAATGTTGATTGAAAATGCTGATTTTAGATAGTGTTTACACAATAATTCTAGCAACTAGGTGATGGGAGAAGCAGATCAAATCAATAGTGCTAATATCATTAAAACAAAATTTTGGAGTATATGAAGAGGATTGCATTATGCTGCTGAATCCGGAATCAAACTCGTGGTGTGTGAGTTTGACTGTCCCGAGACATATAACCTAGTGTCTAGGTGGAGATTATCTTATCGACGTTGTAAAATAGAGATTGTTAAAAGGATCTTTCATTTGAAGATAAGAACAAATTGAGAAGTGATGTTTGAGGGCAAAGGATTCGATGATCCCATAACGTTTGGACCATTAAATAGTCCCATAATAAAACATGTTTTTTAAGCTTTTCAATAACTGTTAAATAGTTCGTTTCTAATTTTAATTATAAATTAACCCTATATATTTTGTTTAATCATAAAAATTATTTTTTATTTTATAAATTATTATTTTATCATTCATGTTTATTAATAATAAAAAACAAAAACAATAACGAATTAGATCTTCCATTGATCGTAATAACTTTTTGACAATCTCAATCGATTAAAAATTTTTCTTTGATCCATTACATCTGTCGAAGATTTTGAAATCGTGTTTCTTAGAAAATCAATCGATTGGATTAAAAAAACAATCGATTAAATTTCAAGGCAGTATGGTTTTAACAAAAATCAATCGATTGGTCATATTACCCAATTGATTGAACAATGACTAGAACGTGAGTTTTTTATAATTCAATCGATTGTTTATATTAGCCAATCGATTGAAGGCCGCTATTAAAATGATATATGAAGGTTTAATCAATTGGTATGACAATACAATCGATTGAATTTTGTACATGACTAATAGTATATTCCAATTCAATCGATTGGTATGATCATTCAATCGATTGAAATGTGACGTAAATAAGTTTTTTTCTGCATTCAATCGATTGGTAGAATAATCCAATCGATTGAATTTTGAATCGTGCATATCGTTTTTATAAATTTTGAATCAGGTGACTAATGGTTTATAAATCGATTGAGTTTGGTGTAGTCAATTGGAAACAGCATGCAATAGGTTGAGGTCGTCTTTGGGGACGGTGACAGTTAGAACCCCATTGTCGATGGAAGGTTTGAGCTGATCCATTCTAGCATTAGCAGGAAGAGTGAAGCTCCTAGAGAATCTTCCAGTGGCGCACTTGACGCGGTGCATGGCATCACCGTTGTTTTCTTCCCTTTGTACGCTTCTCTCGGCGCTTATCTGAAGCACACCGCCTTCTTCAACATCAACCTTCACCTCCTCTTTGTTCAGACTCGTCATATCAGCCCTGAACACGTGCGCTTCTATCGTCTCCTTCCAATCCACGTCTTTGCTCACGAACAAGGGGTCCTCCTGTGACAGTTGTGGCAGTGCAAGGGAAGAGTTTTCCTCCATGGGGTTCGTCGTTGGGATAATCGACATTTCTTAATCTGCGATTTTCTCTTGTAATTAATTTGCTCAAGATTAATCAACACAAATAAATAACTTGTTTCTTTTTAGGAAGCAATCGATTGTATTATCATATCAATCGATTAACCTTCAATATATCATTTTAATAGCGACATTCAATCTATTGATATGATCATTCAATCGATTGAAATGTGACGTAAATAAATTTTTTTCTGCGACTAATGGTTTATAAATCGATTGAGTTATGAGAAACTTGAAATTCAATCGATTGTTTTTATTTTTTATTATTAACAAACATAATAGATGTTAAAATAATAATTTATAAAATAAAAAATAATTTTTATAATTAAATAAAATATATGGGATTAATTTGTAATTAAAATTAGAAACGGACTATTTAGCAATTATTGAAAACTTAAAAAACATGTTTTATTATGAGACCAATGATCCAAATGTTTTGGGACTATCGAATTTCGTGCCATATTTGAGCTAATATCAAGATATTGTAATAAAGAGGGACTTTGTGTTGTTGATAGCTACAACTTCTAAGTGTAAGACTTCTTCTGTTAATGCAGAATCTTAAATAATTGTTGTCTTTTTTATTTTTTTCTTTTTTTTAATTATTGTTCACAAAAAATAATATGGTCCAAATTCGACCTAAATACGACGAAAGATAAAAATAATAAATTCAAACTGAAAAATATGTTTGGGTCTGAATCGGATTGAAGTCTTCAACACCTTGCTCCAACCACTCCCGTAGTCCCAACTCCCAACGGTAAAATTTCCTCTTAGTTAGTTACTACTACACCGACTTTCTTTTTGGTAGCACGATTCATTTCTACCAACATTTCGCATACAAACTCAATATCAAAATTAAGTTCTAGCAAAAAAAGAAAAAGAAAAAGAAAAAGAAAATGCATAAAGAAGCAAACGTAATGAATGAAAAGGTTTCTTCAAAATTTGCAAACACTTTGGGGCACCAGCTGTTAACCTCTCCTCTGCTCTGCACTGCACCCAAACTAAGCAACAATAATAAACAAAACCCTGCAAGAATCAAAGGCAAAAAAGTACTACTTTATTCTCTCTGTCTCTCTCTCCTACTTCCTCTCTAGTCTCTTCATCCCCATGTTCTTGTACACGAAGGTTCCTTTTGTTCTATATTCCCTGAATTTCTAAGCTTTGGAGTGTAGGTCGCTTTCAATCAACTTTCCAGACTTAGAAGAAAAGTCAAATTTCATAATCTTCTTCTTTTCCTGAGGTCCTCTCTCTCTCTCTCTCTCTCTCTCTCTCTCTCTCTCTCTCGAGGGTGGTAATAGCGATGAATGCTACAATAAAACTTGATTGTTTGATTAGAAAATCATAGAGGGGGGAATGGAATTGAATTTCATTACCAATTCTGAATTCCAATTCTAATGCCTTTCACTAAAAATTTCATTGGACGCGCTTCTTCTTTGATTGAAAAATCCTTTATTTATTTAGGTGAATGTTTGTTGTTAATTTTTAGCTTAAAGTCTTTGATTAATGAAGCTGGTGTTTGCAGTTCACTGATGTGTGTGTGCTTCCCGTTGACTGTAAACCTTCTTTGAATTGGTTCTGATTTAGGAACTGGCTTGGATGCAATAAGATTCGGTAGTCGAAGATTATATATTAAGGCTTCTTCTTGTATACTCTAGATTAATGCTATTTTCATAATCTAATGATGCTGATTTGATTTGATTTGTTTTGTCTACTTTCACAATTCAGAGTAGTTTTTTAAGTCAATTTCATAAGCGTAAGATTGTATCATTCTTACCAATAATGCTTAAATTGTTTCCCATCTTGTAGAACGGGATTGGGGATTTTCTCCTATGTTATACATATTGCAATTATATAATTTTATAAGTTAAACTGTACAAGATTGACCCTACTATAAACTAAAAAATAAAAAACCCTAAAACTATGAAGTAATGTCATGACTAAGACCCAAGTTCAATCTTAGCTTCTTACCGCGTGTTAACGTCAAATATGAGTGCTAAATCAGGCAAAGTTGACTTTGGGTTTTGGTGTTCTATGTACATTTTTTTATATGTAAATTGTCTTGAGGTTATCTCATTTTATTAATTTGATTGCAAGTATCTGAATCTGGAAGGTCATATACTCATATTCAAGTTTCAATTTTTTTATATTTTCAGTTTTGTTTTGCAGAAACCAATTATATGATTCTAAAAACTCTAATGGAAGAAAAGCAGTTAGATTTTAATCAGCCACTTTTATCAGTAAGACGATTCTCATCAACAGTGGTGGCATCTGAAAGCGACAGTCAAAGG
Organism: Arachis duranensis; assembly: GCF_000817695.3. NCBI lineage: Eukaryota > Viridiplantae > Streptophyta > Magnoliopsida > Fabales > Fabaceae > Arachis > Arachis duranensis. Next base: position 24,604,667 of record NC_029774.3, on the reverse strand, counting down.
AAAACCAATAAGTCATCCGCACCCAAACTACCTCCTCTTCCTGTATATAAATCTGAGTTAAAATCAGGTCCTGTGAGTAATCCCGGAACCGTTCCCTTTGTGTGGGAGAAGAGTCCTGGGAGGCCAAAGGAAGAAGGTAAATCGGAAACTCTGCTTCTCGAACGACATGTCATTACTCCAAAGCTTCCACCTGGGAGGGCCTCAAAGGTTGAACAGAAAGATTCTGATAAAGTTCCTAAAGCTACATTAGTTACTCAGTCCGGGATAGGAAGCAATATTTCCAGCTCTCAGAGTTGCTCTTCTTCGGACAATAAGGTGACGACGAAACATGAAAGCATAAAAGAGATAATTCAGGAAAAGACAAGTTCTGGTTCGGATGATGGGGACGAGACATATCAAGATGCTCTTGATACACTTTCTAGAACAGAATCATTCTTCATGACTTGTAGTGTCAGTGGTTTGAGTGCATGGGACGAGCAAGAGGTCCAACTGTCCACGAGTTTCTCAGCTAATCAACAGGCTCGTGATTTCATGATCGGGAGGTTCTTGCCTGCAGCGAAGGCAATGGCTTCTGAAACATCTCAAGTTCAATACACCTCTAAGAAACCTCTTGTTATGAAAGAACAGCCAAGACTGGTAAAGAAAGTAGTAAATGGAGAAAAGCCTCGTCCCCTTAACCCCAAATGGCAAAATGTCATGCCACATTATGCCCAAAATATTGGTAGGGAAGAAAGCGAATATGAAAGCGATGATAATGACATTGCTGAGAACTTTGCACCCAAAGTTTGCGGGCTATTTCCTCGTTTCTGCCTTTTGAATCCAATGCCAGGATTAAGAATGGAGGATAGGATTCTGAATTCTCCAGTCCATCGAATGCATGGTGCATCTCAGAGAACAACCGCAAAACAGGTATTAATTGGTCACTACGTACTTTATGTTTTGGTATTCACTTCGTCTTTATCTATATTCACCTTTTTTTTTACTTCTTTCTGCAGCATACTGGAACTGCTAATTATGGAAAAAGTTTAGCAGGTACTCAGTCTGGCTTCACAAAAGAGAAAGATTCTGCAGGTATTCCTGAAAAATCTAATAATGTTATTGATCCACATCGAAGAGGTTGCAGCGATTTTTCATCTGCTGAGAGAACTCGATTCGAATCTATCTGTGAAAGCCCTGTTGTTGAGAAAACTCTATATGTCGATTCTGTACGGAAGGTTAAGTCTTCAACTTCATGTTCTTCTGAAATTAAGGGTCAAATAAATCAAGTCAATCAACGAAGGGATAATTTCAAGACTTCAAGAAATGACAGTGTGATTGATAAGAATCCTATTATAAATTATTCACTTGAAGATTGCAAACCAGTGGATATTGCAGATGAGAAGACAAGATTAACTCCTGAAAGTTTAATGTCTCTTGATTCCTCTCGCCTTCTTTGTTCTGATAATTCTAGTAATAATATGAAGGTGGAAATTGAAAACAATTCCAACACCACATACTTGGAAAAGGAAGGGTTGACAAAAACTGGCTACAAAGAAAATAACTTAGATCATGAGTTGGTTGTGACTTCAAGTCAAAAAATCATTGGAAGCAAGCAAACAGAATCACAATCTCGATTTCCTGGCAGTAAGAGAAGTTATAAGGACCAAACTATGAATCCCATGTCACAGAGGAATTTGAAGTTGACTGGCGATTCAGAAGTTGATCCAAAGATCCACGGGGCTACCGAATCTGTCGATCAAGAATGTGCTCAAAGCTCTAGCCAGGATGACAATAATACTTTGGCAAGTGATGGAAAGATGGGCTTAGAAAGAAAATTGCTTACATGTTTAGGATGTAGAGAAACATCAAATGGGAACTCTGCAAAGACTCCTCTTGCCCTTCCTTTGCCAAAAGCTCCTTCAGAATCTTGGTTAAAACGCACTTTACCTGCAGTTTCCTCGAGGAATTTACCCACATGGTCTAATGTTGCCACCAACACTCATGCTCGAACTCAAACTTCCAAGACAGCATTAGCTGATCCTAAGTGGGAAATCATTGTTAAATCTTCTAATGTACACCACGGACAGTTGCGGCTGGCTGAGGTAATTCAGTGAATTCTCTGCTTCATGTTGTATTTCTAACTTATCAATGTGGTATAGTCATGCTTATAATCCTACAACTTTTTTTTTCTTTTAATTTCAGGAGCCTCTACCTCCCATTCCTGAAGCTTGAATTGTCTGGACTCTGGAGAAGAGCAATTGATCATTTTGTCTTACTTCCAAGATGTGGAATAATTTGGTAACGTAATTTGTTCTATTTTGTTTTATTTTCCCGTCCTAAGTTGATCTCCCTTTTGCTTCAATATACATGAGGTGGTATACAAGTCAGAGAAATAAATCGCAATTTCCTTACCTTGTAAATGTCATAAGTTTCATGAAAAAAAAAAAAAATCTGTATAAATTATATCATCTTCAAGTAATGTTCTTGTAATATAACAGTCCTAAAGTTTTCTTCTGAAATTTACTTTTTCTTTAGAACAAGTTGCAATCTTTAGAAAACGTGACTTCACTATTTGAGTATACAAATAAATATTCTTTCTTAAGCCTTGACAGGCTAAGCATTGATCAAATTAGATCAACTATCAATATAAGAACTTTAGATATTCTTTTCATTAGCTTTTCCAAAACTAAGACTAAGAGTGACTTACATTAGATCAAACACTAATTTAAGAATTTTATGGTGTGTTTGGTTTGCGTTTTGATTTTCAATGTTTCTATTTTCAGGATTTAGTGAAGAAAAAAGGGAAAATAATAAAATTTTGTTTTCTACTTTTACTTCTTATTTTTTCTTTTTTCTTCATAACATTCTGAAAATATAAAATATTAAAAATTAAAACAGAAAATAAAATGCAAAGCAAACACACCGTTAGATATTCTTTCACAAGTCTTTTCAAGACTAAGTGACTCAGATTGGATTAAACATCAATCTAAGAACTTAAATTGTTTATATAGCATTTGCAAGTTAGGTTCTCTCATATCAAGTTAAATTTAAGATACATCAGAAAACGTTTTCAAAAATATATGAAGTATGTTCGAGTAATTCTAATGGATGCTTTTAAAGTATTACTTTTGATATTTACAAGAAGTAAAAAGATTTGTAATTAAAGCATGTTGATAGATAAAATGAGATTATTTTTACTTTAAAAAACGGTATTACCTTAATGAAAAATCAATAAATTTTTACTATTTATATAATTATTTTGATAAAATAATTAAAAATAATATAAAATTTAAATTGAGTTAAGACTAAATATTGAAATGATAAATCTTATATTTAGTCTTAAATTATTATTTATGATATCTGATTCTATAAATATTGATATGATATTTTATAAATCTCAAAATAAAATTAAAATGAAAGTTAACATTAAAATTTAGACTTGCTCTTAAATCCTCGTAAGGTTGAATTATTAGTAAAAGTTATTAAATTTTTTATTTTAACAATGCATAACAAATGCATTGGATACTTAAACTTTCTATGTTTTCTGTAAAAAAAAATTTCAATTAGTAACCTTAATGTGTGTCTTTAGGTAAAAGATACATATTAATTAAACTCCACAAAAAAAATAGTGCTTTATGGTGTTTTATTTGTATGTGGTGAACAATAACAAAATTAATTGGGCTGATTTTTAACTACTGACAAGCAATGAAATCGGTGGGGCAATTTTTGGCCACCTGACGGAAACAAAAAAAATTTGTGAGGACTATATTTTGTGAATTTACATCTTTTAAAGTTTATATTTTTTATTTTAAAAAATAANAAAATGAAATCCAAAATTTAAAAGATCTATTTCCTATGATGTTGATGTGTGGCGTTCATAAAAGAGGGAGAAGACCACCCATGACCGTCATTCGATATACGAGGCTACATCATTCTTCCCACTTCATTTCAAACATGAGCAATGCTAGGCAGCAATTTTTGTGATTGTTAGCCATCAATTAGTCATCAATGATGATTTGATGGTGTGAGATTGGTGTGAGATTTCATCCAATGACTCACCTTCTTCTGCTGGTTATATGCTGGCCAAAATTCAATAAAACTGTTGGCTCCTAGACTTTTCCTTCAAACATTTCAAGAAAAATCAATGAAGCTCGGACAGAGGAAAAAGAAAAAGATGGTTTGTAATACATACGTACTAAAGATTATATTGTTGAATATTTTGGATATCCTTCACGTGTAAATTTTCTTTTTATATGTATTTTTTCTTGTATTAATTTCTATGATGTTGATTAAAAAATTTATTTTGATACGTGTTGTGTACAATACTTAGTATAAATCAATTTTTTTATTATTGTTACGTAGTTAAATTTTTTGCTGTTGTTATTAGATAATAGGGCAGAACTTTTTTTAAAAACCTTATTGTAATATTATATTAAATAGTTTCTTACGCATTTTAATTTAATTTTTTTAGAGTAAGTTTACTAATTATGGTAATATGATATAGCAAATTAGTAATTTGTTCAGGTTAATTTTATTAACCATAGGAAGATATTAAGAAAAATTAATAATTTTTTAAAGTAACATTTTTAATTATATTAACCTGTATAGAAAATGATTAATTTTTTAGGGTAATTTTATTAGTTATAGTAATATTATATAAGAAATTAGTAATTTTTAGGTACATTTTATTAATTATAGTAAGATCTTATGAAATATTAGTAATTTTTAGAGTAATTTTTTAATTATATTAACATGTATGTTTTGGGAGATTAGTAATTTTTTAGAGTAATTTTGTTACTTATAGGAATATAATATGAGAAATTAGTAATTCTTTAGGTTAATATGATTAATTATTCTAAGATGCTAAGGAAAATGACTAATATTTTAGACTAAATTTTTAAATTATAGTAATATGCATGAAACTACTTTTTTTAGTGTATTTTTTTTAATTATAGTAAGATATTAAGAAAATTAATAATTTTTTAGGGTAATTTTTTATAGTAAAATTTTTACATAATTTTGTTAATTATAGTAAGATCTTAGAGTAAATTAAATATAGTAATTTCTTTCCATGGTAGACAAATACGTTTTTTTTTTTCATAGCAACTGATGATTTTTTTTGACACATTGTTTCAAATTATATGGACTAAGTTTCACAATAAACTTTTCAACTACCAAAAATATTCTCAACTTAACCAATCATACTTTAGAATAATTTATTGTGTAATTAAATTTTGACTGAACATTTGCAAAAATTGCATGTTTAGAAATGAATTCGTTTTTACAAATGATTTTATTGCTTCTACAACCATATTTAAATTCAATTAAATAATATAATATTTAATTATTGTAATTACAATTTTTTTAGAATTAAATTCCATTCTGACAGATTTCTCGTCTACGACAATATGGGAGTTTGCAATTATAACACGAAATAAATTTAAGTACGAGAAAGTGCAACCAAAAAAGAATATTAATTACAATGACAACTCATCATATCAAGGAGCAAGTACACTATGATTCTTACATCAACAATCTTATTTTAGACAACATATAATCTAGGACATAAATATCCAATCTAAAACTTTTTCATATTAGAGTGGAATTGGACTACGATTCTAATATTAACGAATTTTTTCGTAACATACAGATCTATAATATAAATATCCAAATTACAACTTCTTTAATTATAGTGTTTTTGGATTATGATTCTAATATTACTAAACTTATTTTATATAACATATTAATCTATAATAAAAATATCGATTATAAAGTTCATCATATTAAGGTGTAATATTTTTATTCTTTATACTAATATCATTGTCCATTTTTTTCTTCATTCAACTTTGTTTTCTTTCCTTTTGCTAAAGAGGAATGAAGGAAAATATAAACAAAGAAGAAGGAGTAAGAAAAATGGAGAACAAAACTAATTCATCTGAGTTTAAATTTGATTTGTAAACAAATCGCTCCCCACCGAATTGCAATTTTAAATTAAAAAAAATTAATCCTAGTAATTTTTTATTTTTTAAAACAAAATTATTTGTAATGTACTTTTATCATTTTATATTTTTATAATTCAACCCTGTATTTTTAAAATTCTAAATAACCTCTTCTTTTCTTAATGAGTATTTACTTAAAGTGGTCCCTAAAGAATTTTAAAGTGGATCTTTTAGCCTCCAATAAAAATTAATCACCAATTTTATTCCCAAATTTTATAAATGTCCGTTACTATAATCCTTCTGTTAGTTTACTTTGTGAAACCCTAACGATGGAGTCCAACATGTCACGTTAAGGTGAAGAGAAGTGACACGTTGGATGATAGACAAAATGGTCCTTGCTAAGGCAACTACAAAAATGCTCTTGTATCATGCCCTAAAACCTAAAATAATGGGTTGAAAGGTCATCATCTTCTTCGTTTGCTAGTAGAGACAATTCTGAAAACATAAATCATGGCAAGTGGATGGAGCTCGGCAAGCTCTTATCATCAACGATTTAGAGGTGACAGAGATGGTAGTGTTAGCAATGCTTCAAGTGATGCTAGATTTGGAATTGCAAAAGAGGAGAATCCAGGATGAAGTGTTGAAAAAATTGAGGTTCAAACAAGAACATGTCTAACAGCGGAAGTACTAAAAATAATTTTCTCACAACTTATGTGATTAAATAGGCAACACCAAAGATACTCCAAGTAACAAATATAATGGCAAAAATTAAATAATCAAATACCAAAACTTTTATTGTGGGAAAAAAGAGGGACAAAAAATCCACGAGACCTAGTCCAGTAAAATCTTCCACTATCAAAATAATGGATACACAATCAGTCTTTCTAGTAGCATTAAGGCATATCAACAATCAACAAAACGCATCATCAAAATTAATGAAATCAACATAAACGCTCCACAAAGTGAGTGTCTCAAATCATACAAAAGAGAAAGTAATACATCTAGCAAGTTATATCATAATGTTCATCTCTACACTAGGAATAACATACTAAAATTTCATAAGAAATGAAGCAAGTTTACTGATTCAATACGATTAAAATGGCATCGCTCTTTTCCCTTAATTTCCTCTTCTCTTCAGCGTCGAAACCTCTCTCTCACTCTCAGTTCTTTTTCTTCTTTCAAAAATGAGAGACTCAATCTCTCTCCCTCATGTTAACACCACTTATTATTACTTTCTTTTGTTTTAAAATGTGGGTCCCACTTGAATTGAGGATCCATAAAAAAATCTCCCTTCACCGACTCAAGTGGATACAGGCTGCTCTATTAAGTCCGCATTCTCTTTGCAAGACTCAAACTTCATTGCAGGTAAACTTTTAGTCATCATATATGGACCATTGTCATCAGTATTGATCTTCTCAAGTGCATATGACTTCATCTCAAGCGTTTGACATATCCAATGATATCTCACCTCTATGTGCTACGATCTATAATGAAACATCAGATTCTTATTGAGATGGATAGCACTTTGGTTGTCATAAAATAACTCAAATTTCTCTTGATTGATGCCTCATTCTTTTAGAAATTTCTTCATCCATAAGAGTTTCTTAGAAGCTTCAACAACAATAATGTATTTTGCCTCTGTAGTAAACAAAGTAACACATTTCTGAAGTCGAATTGCCACAACACAGCTCTTCCTGCAAAAGTCATCATATAACCAGAAGTAGACTTTCTTGAATCAAGATCTCTAGCCATATCTGCATCTGTGTAACCATCTAATACAGGTTGGCCACTCCCAAAGCATAAACAAACTCTGGAATACCATTAAGGTATCTGAGAATCTACTTCACTGCTTGTTAGTGTTCCTTGACAGGATTAGAGAGAAACTGACTAACAACTCCAACAGCATGAGCAATATCCAGCCTAGTGCAAACCATAGCATACATCAAACTACTAACCTCATATGCATATGGAATCTTCTTCATTTCTACTTTCTCTTTCTCACTTATAGGACATTGCTGTGAACTCAGCTTGAAATAACTAGCAAGTGGAGTACTAACAGGTTTGAAATTACTCATGCTAAACTTCTCTAAAACCTTCTTAATATACTTCTGCTGTGATAACTACAGTTTCCTATTTTTTTTTATCACGGGTGATACTCATGCCAAGGATTTTTTTTCGCAGAACCCAAATCTTTCATAGCAAAGGATATGTTCAAGTCTTTCTTAAGACTTTTAATCTTCTTAGTGTCATGATCAACAATTAACATGTCCTCAACATAAAGCAAGAGAATTATAAAATCACCATAAGAATTTCTTAACATACACACAATGATTAGAAGAAGTCTTACTATACCCATTACCTTCCATGAAGGAATCAAATTTTGTGTACCACTGCCTTGATACTTGCTTCAACCCATATAAGTTCTTCTTCAACTTATATACAAGATGCTCATTTCCTTTAACCTTGAAACCCTCTGGTTGCTCCATATAAATTTCTTTATCTATGTCATCGTGAAGTAACGCAGTCTTCACATCAAGCTTCTCAACCTCTAAATTCAAACTAGCCGCTAATCCAAACACAACTCGAATAGAGAACATCTTCACAACTGGAAAAAAAAATCTCCTCAAAATCAATACTTTTCTTTTGCTCAAAACCTTTCACAACCAACCGAGCTTTGCACTTTGGTCGTGAGACATTTTCATTCGCTTTTAATTTGAACATCAATTTATTATTGAATGCTTTCTTACCACTCAACAACTTCACCAATTCAAACGTATGATTCTCATGTAAGGCATTTCTTCTTGCATGGTCTTCAACCAATCTTCTTTATGCTCATCAGACATAGCTTCCTGGTAGGTCTTTGGCTCTCCAGTCTCAGTGTTCATCACATACTCCTGAGGAGAGTATCTCTGAGAAGGATGATGCTTTCTAGTAGATCTTCTCAATTCAGGCTCAACCGGTGGTTTAAATGAAACTTCAACATCTGGTAGAACTTCTGCATCTGACACCTCAGGTTGAGGTGTAGGTTCATCATGCAAATCATCACCATCATTATCAATTTATACATCTCTCCCATCAACAGGAGGTCTAGTGGAAGGATCAAGTTCATCATTAGAAGAACGTCTAACAGTTATTGTTGGCTTATCTGTCTTCTCAAGATCTTCAATAGTTTGGTCTTCAAGAAAAATTACATCTCGACTTCTAATTATTTTCTTTCTCACTGGATCCCATAATCTGTAACCAAAGTATTCGTGACCATAACCCATGAAGATACACTGCTTTGACTTCCCATCAAGTTTGAACCTTTCATCTCTTGGAATGTGAATAAAAGTCCTGCAACTGAATACTCGCAAATAATTATAAGAGACATTTTTTCCTCTCTAAACTTTCTTAGGAACATCAACATTTAGTGAAACTGAAGAATTAAGGTTGATCAAATCTATTGTAGTCCTCATCGCTTTACCCTAAAAGGATTTAGAAAACTTTGCATGAAAGAGCATACACCTGACCCTATCATTGATAGTTTGATTCATTCTCTTTACAACTCCATTATGTTGAGGAGTCTTAGAAATTGTCTTCTCAAACTTGATCTCATGTCCTTTGCAATACTCTTCAAACGGATCCTTGTATTCACCACCATTATCTGTTCGAACACATTTCAATTTTCTTCCTGTTTCTCTTTCAACACTTGCACAAAAGTGTTTGAAGATACCGAGCACTTAGTCTTTAGATTTTAAAATAAAAGCTCATATTTTTTGAGAATAATCATCAATAAAAGTAACAAAGTATGATACACCACCTAGTGTCTTAGCATCCATAGTGCAAATGTCAATGTGAACTAAAACTAGAACATGTGATCCCCTATGAGGTCCAGAACTATAAAATGATAATCTAGCATGCTTTTCAACAAATAATGAGTACAAGTATTTAAAGTTGTATCTTTCACTAGAAGTGAGTGCTTCTTAACTAAGACGCTTAGTCCTTTCTTGCTCAAGTGACCAAGAAGCATATGCACAAATCAAAAGAGAAATCATCATTTACATTCACATCTTAGCACAAGTTTACTTGTAACCGGTAGAGAGTAGTGAGACTATTGTCTTCTTTAGCAAAAATAAAAGCCCTTTTGGTCATTTTGCATTTTCCACTATCAAAAAAAGTGCAATAATCCTTTTGATTTAATACCTTTACTGAAATCTGATTGAACCACATATCTGGCACATGCCTAACATTCTTCAACTGCAACTTGCATGTCGTGTTGGTTTTAAGTCACACATCACCCATACTAATGATATCACACACCCCTTTTATCTCCCAATTTGATCTTGCCAAAATTTCTAGTAGTATAAGAAGTGAAAAATTTACGCCTTTGAGTGACATGACATGAGACACCGAAATCCATAATCCAAGTGAAATAATCACAGACAAGATTAACATAATTTTCTTTATAGGTGATAAGAACATCTTCATAAATAATAGCAGCAATTTTTTTATCACTTTCTTTACCTTTATCTTCGTTTCTTTCCCTTGATTGTTCTTTTTTCAAGAACCTATAATACCTCTTGATATGCCCCAATTTGCCATAATGGTGACAAATGAACTCCTTTCTTGCCTTGTACTTTCCTCTTGACTTACTTCGACTCTCTGGCCTTTCAGAACGGTGAGGTTTTCTACTTTGGCTTCTCCTATGTGACTCTGAAACAAATGCTTCTGAATGGGAGGGGACATTAATCAAACCCCACTCTTTTCTTCTGACTTCTTCATTCAACATGCTCTCTTTAACCATTGCTAACATCAACTTTTCTTTTGGAGCTAAGTTAGTCAGTGTCACAATCAGAACTTTTCAACTATCAGACAAAAAATTCAGTAACAACAAGGTTTGCAACTCATCATTTAATGTGATTTCATTATTTGTCAGTTAGTTCACCATCTCTTGAAATATGCTCAAGTGCTCACGGAATGATTTACCTTCAATATACTTCATATTGAAAAACTTCCTAATCAAGAATGCTTTGTTTTGCATATTCTTTCTCTCATATAACTCTTTCAATTTTTTCCACATCTTCTCAGTATTAGTTTCAATGTCAACATGCGGATACACACTAAGATCAAGTCATTGCCTAATCAAAGCAACTGCCTTTCGATTCAGCTTCTTCTATTTAGCATCGGATTTGGTACCTTTGGATTTATCCCCCTCTACAGGATCATACAAGTCTTTGCTATACAGCATATCTTCCATAAGGGTCTTCCAAATTGAGTAATTTTTGGAATTGAATTTGACCATATTTGGCCCTTGAATATTTTTCTCTATTTAATCCACACAGAAATAAACAACCAAAGTTCTGATACCACTTTGTTGGAAAAATTGAGGTTCAGACAAGAATTTGTCTAATAGTGAAAGCACCAAAAATAATTTTTTCACAACTTATGCGATTAAATAGGCAACACCAAAGATACTCTAAGCAGCAAATATAATGGCAGAAATTAGATAATCAAACACCAGAATTTTAATCGTGTGAAAATCCTCAAAAGAGGGACAAAAAATCTACAGAACCTAGTCTAGTAAAATTATCCACTATCAAAATAATAGGTACACAATCAGTTTTTCTAATAGCACTAAGGCATCTCATAACAATAAAAAAATACATCATCAAAATTGATGAAATCAACATAAATCCTCCATAAAGTGGGTATTTCAAATCATACAAAAGAGAAGATAATACAACTAGCATGTTATATCCTAATGTTCATCTCTACACCAGGAATAACATCCTAAAATTTCATAAGAAATTGAGCAAGTTTACTGGTTCAATAGAATCAAAATGGCATTGCTCTTTTTTCCCAATCTCTTCTTCTCTTTGGCGCCGAAACCTCTCTCTCACTCTCGATTCTTTTTTTTTTCTTTAAAAAACGAGAGACTCAATCTTCCTCTCTCTCACGTTAACACTCTTATTATTATTATTATTATTATTATTATTATTATTATTATTATTATTATTATTATGTTTTAAAGTGTAGGTCCCACTTGAGTTGGAACCCACCAACAGAGTCTATGCTATTATTATAGAGTCTAGAATAGAAAAGAATTTAAGAAAGACTTTTTTGGGTGTCTTTATTACAGGGTAAAGAACATAGGGTATGGTATTTTTTTTTTTTAGATTGCAAAGTTTTATTTTTGTATTAATTCTGAATTTTTATATTTTACCCTTCAATGTAAAAGAAATTTTTTAAGCTTTTGGATCATACTAATATATTTTCTTATATGCATGGTAGCCAAACTCTTCAAACGTTTTCTTAAGGTCAAAGTAATTAACCAAGTCAATGTCTAGAGGAGAAAATCTTTTAACACCCCATTAATGTACAGAAACTCACTCTTATTTTCCTTCACAAATTTGTTCCCATGTTAAAACGCATGGACAATGAATTTAACTATCTATATTTTACAAATAGAAATTTACAAAATTAAAATCAGATTAGGCAAATCCTAAACTATTTTAAACAATTTGATAACACAACTTAGATACTCAAATGATATTAAAATCAGCTTAAGCCATGCAAAAACAACTATTACACATAAACAATGTATACTTATATATACATGCATTACATCCATAGTAGTTTTGAATTTTGAACAAGCAATTACAAAGTCATTTTATCAGATGATCCTTCCACTAACAACAACAAATACAGAAGCTAAACACACTCGAATGAAAGAGCTAACAACCTCAATTATACTATCAAAATTTTAAAAGAATGGTAAGGATTTTTATCTCGATGAGTGGCGATCGAGACAAGCAGCTTTTGCAACAACTTCTCTGTATGCATGCTCTAGCGATAATGTGTTTTACGTGACTACGAGAGTTAACGATGTTAAAACTTTCTTCATAAAACCTAGGCTCAAACAAGAGGTTCTGTGTAATTTCATTTGAATAGAGAGAAAATAAAAAAAGGACTTATACGAAGCTGAGTGAAAAGCAATTCTCAGCTTACGAAACAACGTTACATAATGGCCTAGAAATGCAACATTTTATATCACGATGCAAAGGACCAAATTGTCCTACTTTTAATGTGTCACTTAACGTGTGACTCAACAAGTTAACGACACACGTAGAATGAATCCGTTAACACTTCACGGAACAGAGATGTGAAGGACTAATTTGATTTATATTTACAAAAGTTAAGAATAAAGTTGGTGAATAATTTTTGTTGAGGTCTAAAATATCTATTTTATAATTTCTTAGAAGAACTCTACAGAGTAAAGAGATGAGAGTACGAGAGCGGGTGAGGTAGGAAAACACTGGGTGGGGAAGAACTCTACAGAGTAAACATGATAAAGATCCTAGAATTTGGAATAAAGAAGAGTATCAACGATTAGAGCTTGATTCTTTCTCTATTTTCATCGACAATCTTCGGAAGATATATCAAAACGAGAACTCTTTAATATGTTCAAATGGACAGGCAGAATCATAGACATATATTTGTCGCGGAAGAATAAAAATAGACAAATATTCCTGTTTGCATTCATACGGTATATAACGAAAGGAGGAGAATTGAAGGCTATTGCAGATATGAACAGATGGGTGTTAAGAGGCAGAAGACTATTTGTGGGAGAAGTGAAATATAGAAGGGGAGGTGTAATGCAAAATGGGAACGACAAAGAAGTGACAGAAACCATAAGACATGACGCAGGAAGAAGCGATCCACCGAAAAGGAGTGTACGAGCAATTGAAGAAAGAGAGGTGAGGTAGCCGAGTGGTGCACCAATCAAGGATCCATATAACAACGGATGGACAAAGAAAATAGAAGTGCCGATAGCGAATGAGAATGTCGTCTGGTTGCAAAGAAGTATTGTTGGAGGTACAAAGACGACGATCGACTTCAATGCCCTTCAGGAAAAGATTCATATGGAATGGCCAGGGGTCACACAAGTAAGAGAGCTGGGAGCTTATGAAGCTATGATAACCTTTGACATTGTGTTGAGTGCCGAAGAAGCTTACACCTTTCGAATGAATGATTTATTAAGGTTTTTTTATATGGTATGGAAATGGGATGAGACGGAGAGAAGCGAGTCAAGAAGAGTGTGGTTGGAATGTTATGGAGTTCCATTACATACGTGGTCAACAGACTTTTTTCGCAGAATAGGAGAGCAATGGGGCGAGGTGGTTAAGCACGATAAATTAACGGAGTCGTGTAACTCATTTAGCGTAGGTCGAGTTCTGATTGATACATGTGTCTTTGATATTATTAATTAGTGGATTCACATTACAATAGGTGCAAGCGGATTTGATGTCCTCGTAAGAGAAGCGGGTGGAGAGGTGTATCGAAAAGAATGCTTTCAGGAGAGAAATAAGGAGCTAGGAGACAAACAAACAATAAATGCTGAAGAGATGCAACATGAAGTAAATGGTGAAGTGTTAAATTATGGTGGTGTAAGGCTGGTGGTTGAATAGGATCAGGCGCCTGATCTCATGCTGGAGGGTTACAGGAATGATGAATATGAGAAGGATGGATTAGTAAATTCACTTTTAGATTTGAATGAATGGAATCATAAGAATTTAAATTAGCATTATGGAAAGGCTAATTGTGCGGCATTTAATGAAAATGAGGATTTTCAAGGATCAATGGAAATTAATCAGGAGATAGACTCGGATAAAACAGTAACGTGTGTTTATGGGGAGCATTATTGCAACAAACCAAATGAGAGTATAAGAATGGATAATGGGCTAGGAGTAAGTAATCCCAATAAGGGTGGTAAGGGGACTCAGATTTAGGAGAAGGATATGGGCCTTTGGAATGGAGGATCCAATTGCCTCTCCAACTGGGTTGGGCTTGAGCCTTTTTCTATGGCGACCTGGTAGGGACTGCAGGCTGGGGATGCGAACGTTTCACACGAGGAGATTCCACGAACCAGCATGGCAGGGGATGCGACGTAGCATCGTGTGAAAGGAAACAGTTAGCATCACGAGACAGAGGCGCCTGAACCATCTCGACTGGGGAGGCAGCCTCCGATCGCTGATGCTACGCATGAAGAGCTTGACCGTGTGAGTGGCGCAATGGCTGGGATGCTGCACAACTCGAAGGCTAGGTGCGGACAGGTTTGCTTAGCTGAGGGGGCCGCATATGAGGCGACGACTGGGGGATTTGATGGAGGGAAGAATGCGGGAGGTGGAGCCACTGCTGAGGGAAAAGATCTTAGCCAGTGGAGACATGAAACGGCCCCCAATGCAGCATCCAGAAAAACCCTCTTGGTTAGTCGTAGGTCTGACGAGATGGGAAGGTTGCAAATTGTGGCGAAGGACCCGGGGGCAAGTATAGTGGCTGTTGGGCATGGTAAGGGGGATGACGTTAACATAAACCACAACACACAGAACAAAGATTGGTAACTCCAAGCTGGGACAGGATTGAGAATGCAGGAAATGAAAAGCTTGATGAAGGGTGGGACACAGGATTACAGCAAGGGCCAAGAGGAAGAATACGAGAGCCGTACAGAAGTAGGATCAGAGGCTAAGGCTGGTTTGGTGATGGAAATGGATCTCAGAGGGAAGAACAATAGCTGAGTTGGGAAGAAGAAATGGCTGAGAACAAAGAGGCTTGGAAATTAGCTGTAGAGTCCGGTGCTCAATGCAATGATCAGGAGGATATTATGGCAATCTTACAGGAGCAAAATGAGGCTATGGCCCTAAAGCAACAAGTAGCAAAGAAAAAAGAAAAAATATGAAGAAGCTAGCCAAAAACTCACAAGCAGGTGTGTACTAATAATGTTAAATGATTATAAGTTCTTGGAATATTAGGGGTTTGAGTGGTGCTGGAAAATTCAGTATGCTAAAGAATTTTAAAAATAAGTCTAGATTGGAAATGTTGGGATTGATAGAAATAAAAAAGGAGTTGGTGACTAATTTTGTTGTAATGCGTATTTGGGGTAGTGACAGACCTAGCTGGAAGTTTGTAAGTTCAGTTGGGGCTTCCAGAGGGTTATTGTTAATATGGGATGAATCATTGTTCAAATAGATTTATTGCTATAAAAGGGATAGATGTATGTGTGTAAAAGGGGTTGTGATAAAAGATAATTTTCATCGTGCTGTTTATTTGGTGTATAGACCGCATGTGAGAGCTGAGAAGATCTCAGTGTGGGAAGATTTGAGCTATATTGCAGGATTGTGCCAGGTGCCATTCTGTTATTTGGGTGATTTTAATGAAATTTTACATTTGGAATAAAGAAAAGAAGCGACTAGTTTATCAATGTCTGCTGAGGAATTTAGAGCATGGATAAATGATATGAAGCTGGTTGATCTGGCGTTAAATGATCGGAAGTATACATGGTTTAGGGGGCGTTCGTGTAGTCATATTGATAATGGAAGATAGTAGAAAGTTTGATGGCCCAAGACCTTTTCGGAGCTTGGACTCATGGTTCACACATGAAGGCTTTCTAAGAATGGTGAAGGAAGAGTGGAGGGAATTAGGTGATGTGCAATTCCTAGATAAAATGAAAGCGCTATCAGTATCAGTACGGAGATGGCATAAACAACAATTTGGGAATATAGCTGAGAAGATAAGAAAGTTTGAGGAAGAGATAAAGAAGGTGGATGATATGGTTAGTAGTGGATTTTTTGATGGTACAATGGAGGCAAGGAGAAGGGCGTTAGTAAGATACTGTGAGAAGTGGTATGTCAGACAGGATGTTTATTAGAAGCAAATGTCTAAGGCTCGGCATGTTAATAAGATGGATATGAATACAAGGTATTTTCAGAATATTGCTTCGACAAGAAGAAGGAATAACAAGATATAGTCATTGGTGATTAATGGGAGACTAGTAAGGAATCAAGCGAGAATCAAGGTGGCGATTCGAGACTTTTATAAACATCTGAACCACCAGGAAGTCTTCCCAACTTTGAGATTCAGGGATGGATTAGTCAACTGTCTGGAGAGGGAGGAAGCTAAAGCACTAGAGGTGATGCCATCAGTAGAGGAAGTGAAAGAGGCAGTATGGGACTGCGAATCTTCTAAGGCTCCAAGGAGTGATAGATACAACATAAATTTTATAAAAAAGTGTTGGAGTGAGATTGGATCGAAATTCACTACAGATGTGATGAGCTTTTTTGAAACTGCAAGACTACCAGCAGATTCCAATGTCACATGGGTAGCGTTGGTTCGAAAATTCGTTGGGGCAAAAGAGATAAAAGACCTCAAACCTATCAACATGGTTGGATGTGTCTATAAAGTTATTTCTAAACTGCTGACATGAAAAATGAGGAGTCTCATACCAGGTTTAGTTGGAGAATCCCAGAGTGCCTTTGTGAAGGAGAGAAAGATACATGA
Source organism: Arachis duranensis (assembly GCF_000817695.3). Classification (NCBI taxonomy): domain Eukaryota; kingdom Viridiplantae; phylum Streptophyta; class Magnoliopsida; order Fabales; family Fabaceae; genus Arachis; species Arachis duranensis. The sequence goes on along the minus strand of NC_029774.3, from coordinate 24,587,436 downwards.
TGGAGCTTTAATTGCATGTGAAACTGTGCACTAGTTAAAACTGAAAAGAAAGGCATCATTGATTATCAAACTATATTTCCACAAAGCCTATGATAGAGTTAAATGGTGCTTCGTCGATACTGTGTTAGAGAAGACGGGATTCGGTAGTACATGGAGGACATTGGTCAAGGAGTGTATTAGGTCGGCATCTATCTCTATTCTGGTTAATGGGTTACCAATAAAAGCTTTCAAAATGGAGAGAGAACTTTGTCAAGGCGACTCATTATCGCCATTTTTGTTTGTTTTGGTGGTGGATGTGCTCAACAGAATGATCGGGGAGGCGGTAAGGAACGGTCAAATATCTCCACTTTTAGTCGGTTGGGATGATATTGAGTTATCACACTTACAATTTGTGGATGGCACACTATTATTTTGTCCGCCTGAGGAGGAGACAGTGAGAAATTATAAGAGACTTCTGAGGTGCTTCGAGATTATGTCGGGATTGAGCATTAACTTTGAGAAGTTTAGGTGGATACCAGTGAATTACAGTCAGGAGTGGACTAGTCGGATGTGTCAGATGCTTGGTTGCTAGGAGGCAGCCCTACCGGTGAGGTATCTTGGTATTAGCCTAGGAGCAAATCCGCGGTTAGTAAAAACTTGGAAGCCGGTGATAGATAAGGTGGAAGAGAAGCTCAGCTTATGGAAAGCGAAGGTCCTAAGTAAGGTTGGAAAGCTGGTACTCATTAAGTCTGTCATAAATAGCCTACCAATTTATTACCTGAGATTGTATAAGATGCCAAATACGGTTGCACGAAGAATTATCTCTTTGCAGAGGAGGTTCTTCTGGGGGAAGGATGACGGACGACCTAGTATGACTCCTGTGAAGTGGGAGAGGATCCATGCACCAAAGAAGTTAAGAGGGCTGGGGGTGGGTGATGTAGTGGTTCGTAATACTGCTTTACTGTTTAAATGGTGGTGGCGGTTCTCAAAGGCTGACTGTCCAGTTTGGAAGAAGATTGTGTGTTCCTGTAATAGTTTGGACCCAAATCAGTTGTTGTCTACTCAGATTTTACCAGAGAGAGGTGTCCCATGGAGAGACATATGTCAACTACAAATAAAGGAACAACAAGTAAGGCAGATGATGATTGATGGCCTTGCTATGGAGGTTGGGGATGGTAGGACCACCAGATTTTGGGAGGATACATGACTCCAAGTGGAAAAGTTGAAAGACTCTTATCCGAGACTCTTCTTGATTTCAAGCTAAAAAGAATAAGCAATTGGGAATTGTGGGTTTTGGGATGGGATAGAGTGGGTTTGGCATTTTCAGTGGAGGCGGGAGCTCCACCAATGGGAAATAGAAACCTTGGATCAGATGTTTCATGCCTTGCAATCTATTAGACTGATAGCAGAAGTGCAAGATAGAGTGGTGTAAAAATTTGACAAGGAAGGCGTTTATACTATTAACTCATTTGTGCAGGTTTTGCAGGAAGCGACTTTGGACGAGGTGATTCTGAGCTACAGATTCACAAAAGAAATTTGGAAAGGCTTAGTTCCGCCTAGAGTTGAGTTGTTCATTTGGTTTTAATTGGTTGGCCGGGTCAAATAGAAAGGACCGGCTGAGTAAGTTGGGAATCCTGGATCAAAATGATAATATGTGCGTGTAGTGTAAAAAAAAAGTTGAAAATGTTCAGCACATGTTTGTTACTTGTGAGTACTCTTGGCAGGTGTGATGTGCATGGATCACGGAATTTGGTTAGGTGTGGACAGCTCCCGACACTTTGAAAGATCACTTTGAGAGTTGGAGATCCATGCCTATAAGAAAGGAGGTGCGCAAGTACTGGTTAGTTGGATTCTTCTCAGTTATATGAAATGTTTGGCTACGAAGGAATGATGTAATATTTCAGAACAAGACAATAGGCGTTGTAGACTGTACGACTCAATCGTTTCTATGTGCTATGGAATGATGTAGTAACTAACTCATGTTTTTGATGGTTATGCCGGATATGACATAAGAGTTGGTTCGTCTTTTATTTGTCTTGTCTTTATTTTTGTATGTTCCACTTTGAGTGTTAAGCTCTTTTTTTCAAAAAAAAAAATTTCTTAAACACCAATTTAAATAAATATTCTTTCTCAATTTTAAGTTACTATCCAAATATTTTTAATTTTATTATTTAATTTTAAAATTTATAATAATTTTATATATTTATTTAATTATTGTGCGTTTAGCTAATAATTCAGTGGTGGAGTCAATAGTCAATAACTCAATAACTTGATCACGGATTGCGAAGTGGAATTTAATAACCAGTATTTCAATTTTCACGCTAATGAAGTAGCGGCTATTGACTATTGAGCTAGCTGGCTGGGCAATGGGCATGGGAGATCCCTTCCCTCTTACATCTCCAAGACTCCAATCACCCCAAGCACGTGACTCACCACCCAGCAGGCCACCACCCCTTTCGCTCTCTCTCTTGACTCAATCTTATTAGTTATTTACTTCTCTGTTCTCTGACTTCTCTCCCAAACCCACCAAAAGCCCATCGCTTTCCATTAATCCAAAATTCCAAATCCGTTATTAACCCATACAAACAATTCTCTCTCTCTTTCTCTACGTTTCCTTGTTTGCATCACATCACACCTTGTTCCTGTCGTTTTCTATAACCACTCTTCACTTGGGCGTCCGCACGCGTGTTTAATGCCTTGGCCGCTAGTCGTCGTTAGAATAATGATTAGCCACTGAAAATCGAATGCCACTGAAGGACAACCCCGTTTTGCGTTTCAAACCGAATGCTTGGATCTCGTGCCTGGCGGTATAACCTCTCTCTCTCTCTCTTCTTTGTAATAATCATCATTTATCCCCTTTTGGATTTTAGCGATTCTGTTGGCGGCAATTTTAATTCAGTTACCTTCATAATTTCTTTATCCTCCTTTTCTGCATTGGATGTTTGATCATTGATGCTTTCTTTTTTGTCGTATAATCCTTGATGTGGTTTTGTAATTTTTTATATTCCGTTTTTTATTTTTAAGCATGCTTATTAGTGATTTAGATTTTGTATTGAATGATATACTTTGAAATTGTCATTCTTGCTTACTGTCAATTTTGAAACATGACTGGTAGAACATGGAATTTTGACATTGCGTGGTTGTGAAGTTTTGTTTATATTTCTTGATTTTTCTGCTGTTCTTGCAAATCCTGGGTTCTAGCTGCGCCTTTGATGTCCGAGTAATTAGTTTTTATGATTTTTCCCCTCACGAGATGCATGGTAGTGGTGTTGTTATTCTTTTCCCTAACTTTTTGTTTAGATTGCTTCATTACAAAAGAATCATGCAGTATATAAAAGTTATGTCCATAAGATTTTTTTTGTAGGCCTTTTTGAATGTAAAGTAAGCTAATCCAAACATACACTAAATCCTAGAAATGCATCAATAAATCATAGAAAATTAAAAATACATTAATGAATGAGGGACGAAATATAAATAGGAGAGGATTTAATATGAAAAATCTTTCCCTTTTGTTATGCCATTTTACCAAATTGTGTGTAGAAATTGTGTTTGGAAAGAAAAGTGAAATTGAAAATCTTGAATGAAGCTTATATATAATAAAAACCTGAATGGAGAAACTTTGGTAGAGAATCTTGATATACCAAATAAAGGCAGCACACATTTTACCAATTTTGTCGCGGGAGTTTTATATTTTTGTTTTCAAAATAATCTAAATAAAAAATGTATGGAATTCCAATATAGATGCATGTGTCTTGGAGTTTCAATTGTACATGATTAATACATAAAATGATAGTGTCAGGGTTCAAAACAAGATCTGCAAGGATCAAATGTTACATTTTTGTCACCCACAAGAATGCTATTTGATATAACCATACCGTAGTATAATTCTATCCAAGCCTAGTATTGAAGATAAGTGCTACTTTTTAACCTAGATAATTAAATTTGTTAATGGAAGTGTCTTGGTCCTCTTATAGTCATATGATGTCTAAATCTGTTTTGTGAGGATAGATTATGGCTTCAATATATTTTGTTTCTCTGTGGCATACCCATAGAAAAGACATGATGGGGGGTGCCAAACATGCAGACGGGTTTATCCATGACTAACGACTGTTTAATGTTTACTTGTTTTTTGCATGTTTTAGACTCGGGTCATCCCTGTTCTCTATTTCCCCTGAGCTCGTCACTATTGATAAATTCTGTTTTGTATTTGCCTTGTGTGATTACTCTTGGGATCAATTTTAGTGGCTTACCTAGTAGTGTCTGTTGTGACTTGTGGATGTATAGTTCATAGAGAGATTATTGCAAAGGGGGAGCTAGGCCATTTTAAAAAAAATTCTCTTATTTTTGATGGTGAAACTTTACCAGCTCATGGTAGGAAATGTTTTGTTTTATTTGGTATTTATCATTTAATGATTTGAAATTTCTTTGATTTGGATGCTACATGTGATATGGTTTTCTCATCCTAAACTTCCTGATATATTTTTATTTGGTTGATGCAGGTTGCATGGCCCTCAACTTGAAATGGTTGAGGCTACAAAACAAGTAGGCATTCAATTCAATGATTTGTGGTTTAATAACTTCCTTAAACTTTCGTACATCTTTTATGGGTTAAGAAGTGTGGGAAAATGGTTTTTCATTCCAAGTATATAAGAACATGGAGGAGACACAAGAAGATGCAGGGCAGGCAACGCAAAGGCCATCCAGCATGTCAGCGTGGCCTTCAGATTTTGCTGGAAAATTTGGATCTGTTTCTTTGGATTCTCAAGAAACCTTAAATGATAGTGACTCACATAGACATTCTAATGAAGATGTCATGTCACCACATAAAGCATCACAGATTCTCTGGCACACTGGAATGCTTTCAGAACCAATACCAAATGGTTTTTATTCAGTTATTCCGGTGAGGACTGATTCATACTTTACCCTCTCAACGTGGATATATTCATTATCTTCTAAAGTTTCTAGTAAATAATAATTTATTATGTTGAATTGTAAATAATAATCATTGCAGAAAAGTGAAATAAATACTTTTAGATAGTAGAGATATATACCAAGGTTGAATTGTAAAAGTGAAATTTTCCCCTGAAGTTTTCTTTATATATGTATATATGTATGTATATATGTATATATTTTTTCTTTCTTGACATGATACATTTTGATTCATTCATGGTACAAATATTCACGCTTGGGTTATCTCAATTAATATATATACCATATTAAATTCTTAAGTTATTTAGTTGTGGGAGTGAAAGCGAGTCAGGCCATATCATATCATTTGCAATTCAATTGTTAATACCTTAATAAGCTGGGCTTAAGAATCAAGCTTGAGATAAGGATTTGAATTCATTTATCGAGTCAAGCTTAAGTATGTTCAACTCAACATTCCATAAGATGGGAATTATACTTTATACATATAAAATAGTATTGACTCAATTTACCTTTGCTAAAGAATTGTAGGCCTCTCATTGTTTTGTCCCTAAAAGTTGTGGGATTTAGATTCAGAATCAGGGACTTATCAATTTGTAATTCCTATGGTTAGATCTCCTTTGAAGGATTTTTTGAAATCTTGGGAGTGTTGCGGTTGGCCTTATGGGCCTTGCATCTTTTCTTATAGCTTGGTCAGTTTGGTGCATCTAGCTTATTTTCAATAGTTTTAATTGATTCCGTTTTTGCTTGATTTTATTGGAGGGGATTAATTTTTTGGAATGCTTTTGGTGCTTTCCACATGATTGGTTTGATGGTTTTCCTTTGGCCAATATGATATATACAAAGGGGTTCTCATACTTTGTTGCATGTTTTTGTCCTTATAGGACTTACTTGGTCTTGTATTTTTGTGACGATGTCTTATCCTCTTTGTGCTCTTTTATTCCCTTCTAATAATTTTTTTTCTTTCCGTTATTGATAACTATTTTTTAGTACATATATCATGATTGCTATTGTGAATTTGTAGGAAATGGAAGAGAAGTTAGAAGTGAAAATCGAGAAAAGATTAGCACTGATAGAAATGTTGAGGTTTAATTCTTTCTGAACATAGATAGCAGCAGCAACAGTATATATATCCATTGAAAAATAAGTACAGGTTTAGGCTTACTGAAATAAAAGAGAAGTGTGAGAGTGGAGAAACTGGAAAATGTGGTAGAAATGTTTAGGCTTACTGCATTTAGAATTATCTATTAATCTGGAACCAACTCTTCTTTTAGGTTGCTAGGTCAACACTTATGACTGGTTTTTATGTAGTTCACTTGAAATGTGAATAATTAAGAGGCTTACCTTATATTATGCTGAAATTTAGGTTTTTGGAAAAAAACACAAGTTGCTAATATTTAACTTCTAACCACTTGACCATAGAGGTTTTGGTACCATGCTAGGAGATAACATGTTATGCGAAGACTTATGAGTGGTTTTAGTTATTTAGTATCTAATAAATGCTTTGCAATAACCTTATGCTAAGTTATGGTTTGCATTATTGTTTTAGTTCACAGGTGGTATGCTTGTTCTCATGCATAGGTAAAATGTTTTTTCCAACACATTTAGTATCATTGATTAATCTGCTACGTTGCAGGAGAAAAGACTCAATAAATATTTCGATGATATTCCTACTTTGGATGAGCTTCAGGCTTTGAGTATAGATGGTTTTAAGGCTGATATCATTCTTGTGGACACAGAGAAAGATAGAAAGTTATCCATGTTGAAGCAACTAATTGTGACATTGGTCAAAGGATTGAACTCAAATCCAGCTGCAACGATTAAGAAGATAGCTGGATTAGTAAGTACTCTCATTGTATCTTCTATTCTAGATTATTGATCATTGTCATCCAGCATTAAGATTTTCTGCTGTATAAAAATGTATTGTACAATTTCAAATACTTTCCAGTATTAGGTTGAAAGAAACATTGTTCATTTCGATGCTGTTATGCATGCTTTCTGCTTTTTCAATAACATCAATTGCCACCTTTCTTGAAATGAACCATTCAATGTTAATTATAAAATACAAGTTTGTTGGCCTGCATTAATGAGATTAGTGTACATTCACTCTCAGGACTTTCTTTTTATTGCCTACATGCATTATTCAGTTTTCCTATGCATAGTAAACGGTGATGTCAATTTGTTTTGACCTTGTTTTTTATACAGGTTTCTGATTTTTATAAGCGACCAAATGCAGAAAGTCCCGCAAAAGCTGCACTAGAGGAGCCCTCCCATGTGTTTGAAAATTGTGGTGTCCAGTTGCTGGGGCAGATAAGGCATGGTTCATGCCGTCCTCGAGCTATCTTATTTAAAGTATTAGCAGACACTGTAGGTCTTGAAAGTAGGCTTATGATGGTAAGCTATGTTTTTGTTTCACTGTTGCAGTTGTTCTCTACAATGTCAATATGTCTTGTTTCACCAATTTCCTTATCAGGGTTTCCCAAATGATGAAGCTGCTGAATGTATAGACTCTTACAAGCATATGTCTGTGATGGTTGTATTAAATTCTGTGGAGCTGCTGGTTGATCTCATGCGTTTTCCTGGCCAATTGTTACCACGATCAACCAAGTCAATTTTTATGACACATATATCTGCAGCAGGAGAGAGTGATTCAGCCGAAAATGATTCTTGTGATTCACCATTGGAACCAAACAGTCCTTTGTATGGGGTTTCAGAGAGGTTAGATCCTGAGAAGTTTGCAGCCTATTGTCATTTTTGCCCTTGGCTTAACTGCCCTTTTACTTTCTTTAGTGTTTTGGTTGTCACCTGTTCACTAATTTTAGTTGTAACAATCTTGTCCTATTTTTCATATTCATGCAAGTCCTTATGTTTTGTTCAAGCCTTGGAATAGCCATTGATGCATTTATTAGGTTAGGTTGCTTGCATTACATCTTTGGGTGCGACATTTTCTTGGAACCTACTTAACGCTGGATGCTTGTACACTAGGCTGCCCTTTTATGCAATTAAATCCTTTTGTGAGGTTTAGATTGACATGGTACACATGTGGGATTGCACCACATATCCAAGTTAGTGAGGTGAATAAAAGGAATGATACATCACCAAATTTATGCCATGTGTGCAAAACAGCTATCGGCAAAGCTAGTCACATCAGCATCAAACTGACAGGGCGATTTAATTCAACAAATTGAGAACGAAGGATAACATTATTGGACTAAAACTGGTCATCATGAAACAAACAGAACTGGACTTATAATTAACCCCCCCTGTCTTTTTGGTTGCATTTTGTGACTAGCTTCTCCATCTGTTATAGTTATAAGCATTGTCAACTGGCGAGTATTGATTTCTTGGTAACTTCTTGTAGTGTTGAAAGGGAAAACTTTCAGTTCCGAAGAAAATTTGAAGGGTCTTCAAATGTGTCAGGCCTCTCCTTGAGAAATTTGATGTTACGATATCCCAGTCTTGAAAGGAAAATGAGGTGATAACTCCATTCCTTATAGAGATGTTCTGTTTGGCTGTTTCACTAATTCAATTTTTCCCTTTCAGTTGAAGGTTTCCTTCTCTTCTTAGTTTCGCTTGTTTCTTTTCCCTGTTCTTCTTCAAATTGTTTGATTAGGATAATTTTTCTTTTCTTGGTATCATATATGAACCCTTTTGCCTAGAATATCTCAAAGATGTAGAATACCAACTGTTTATTGTTGAATGGTTTTGTCAATTCTCTCAGTTTGTCTCATAGTGAACCCAACATTGCAACTGCATTTGGTCGGCATAGTAGGAGAAAGGTCATTGCTGAACAGAGGACTGCAAATTCAAGGTTATTCATTATTCTCTATTGTTTAAGATGAATATGAGTATACATGCTAGGTTAAGAAGAAATTATTGATAGTATTTATAACCTTGATTTTGTATACATTGTTTATCATGATGACCTTTTTTCACCTTCTTCTAATAGAACGGGTTACTTTATTAGAGAGGAGAATATACATAGAGGATAAAAATTGTCATATATACAAAAGAAACAACTATGTCCAGTGTCCTAAAGGGATAATAAACTATGTGACAGGATATCAGCTGAGCTTCAAAGGGAAGCCTAGCAATTAGAGTTCCTTCCAAATAAAATCAATAGTTTAAAAGGAATCACCAAAGTTCCTAGAATTCTTTTCCAGCCAAGTACAGCAAAGCACTAAAAACTTGGAATAACCATAGAATCTTTGCTGCTTAGTGAGTAGAAAATAGAAACTGATATAACCCTGTAGGGTAAACTCATGATTCCTCAAAGATAACCAAGGGGTTGATATAAAGAGATCTCACCATAGGCAAGTGCAACAAAAGATGAACCCCAATTAAGGATCTAATAAGATAAACATTTTAAGTTTGATTGCGAGCACTATGAGTATTTTCTTGACTACAGATTGACTGTTGGTATTTGTCAGAATTCTAAGGTATAGGACTGTCAATAGCTTTAAGTACTAGACACTATGCTTAGTTACATGATATTTTTGGCAAGGAACAACCAAGGTTGTGATAGATTTGTTGATGCCCCGAAGTCATCAATGATTACTCCTTCTGAATGTGTTACTTCTCATATTTTAAAGTTATAAATATTCCTGGTTGGTATGTCTTTATTTATGAAATTAGTTATTCCTCTGCCTGGACCTAATTGTGTTTTCAAAATGATTCCTTACATTACATAATGATATAATTGGTTTGGCCAGGAAAAAAATTGATAGAGAGTAGAATATGATGATAAATGGAAAAGGGTTATTTCTGAATGACATCACTATTGCTAGTTTAGGGAAAAAGTTTTATTTGTCTTGAGAAATCTGTGATTTGGAAGTGACTGTACAGTCACTATAATCTTGGTTAGATTATTCAGACTTCTGAATGTCTTTTGACTTCTGTGGGATCTGGCACAAAATGACAAGTAGTTTTTTAGAACTAACAAAGTGAAACCAAGAGCGCAATTACATTTTTTTTTTGGGATAAAATAATTTTATGAACAGGAAGAGAAGAATATTACAAAGAAAAAAGCAGAAGAGGTCCTCATCACAAAATCATGAACTAACAAAAGAAGACGTCAAAAGTGCAAGTTTTTCTAATCTCTCTGCATACTTTGAGGGTGGGAGAGAAACTCCTCTGAAATGATCATACACTTCTATAGCAAGTAGAGGTCAAATGCCTAATCATATCTCACACGAAGTTGTCACAAATTCACAATGCCTGCCATTAAAGATGCAAGGGTTATACTCCATTCAATTTCATCAAGAAATTGCATAGTCTGAATACTGCCACAAAGATTTGGCTTCTGTGCTTCTCCCAAAACTAGCAAAACTAGTCAACAATGACTGGTATGAAGTCATAGGATTCACCCAGCAATTACCATATACTAACTAAAGCATTTACAAAATGTCAGACATAGAAAAATGCAATAATAGATGTTGAATTGGTACAAATTTGCAGCACAAATAACATTGCTGCTGTCTGAGTTTTATGAGGAGCAGAGTAGTACTTTTTCATAGTATTGCTGTTGTGACCATATTTCTTTGAAACCAATTATATCTCTAAGAACCAATTTAATAATAATGTTTTACGATTGCTAATGGATGGAAATGTTATCACAAGGACATCACTTATTGATGGAGCCCTTGGCCCCTGTCTTCCCAAAAATTGGTCTGTGCATTATCATTTTGTGAAATTAGTGGCAAACCTATCTATTTGATCTCAAAACTTCATGTCCAAAAATACCTTATAATTAATAATTTGTTCACTTTTCTGTTTGTGTTGTAAACGTTTATGCTTTCACAGTCCAGAACATCAATCATTTCGAGCACACCGGCGATCCATGCTTAGCGGTGATAGGTTAGGATTTAGAGATTTTGCTGATGACCAGAGCACATCAAGGTTTATTCCTTTTTGTTCCCTTTATATTTTCTTCTACTTTGTGATGGCAGGTCTTTTTTGTTCTTCATTTTTGGCTTCTAAAGTTTCATTATTTACTAAATGAAAAATAGTTGCTTGTTAACCTTTCAAGTTTGTTTCTATCCCAGTTTGTGATATCATGTTTTTCACATTTTTTATTTATATTGTGTATATGAAACAATTTTACATCAGCATGTACTTCACTTTTGTTGGTTCTGGACTTATGAAGTTACTTTCCTCTACCGAAACATTGTTGGGTATATCATAAGTAGCTTCAGAATTGGTTTCAGTTCAAGTTTTGATGAAGTAATTATGTTGCTTAGTTTGATTTCATTCTAGAAGAGCTGCCACTGTAAACTGATAAAAATAAATAGAGAGAACAGAGTGTCGTGGTGAACTGGTGCTTAGGGATCTATTTCCTTCTCAACTTTTCGTTGGTTAATGTGGGTTGTTACTTGCCATGCATATGTTTATTAAGTTCATTATATGTTGTTTTGCACCTTTATGCAAGTATATTTTTCCTAATTTTTGAATAGATGAATTTGTAAAAATTTTCAGATCCAGCTATAGGTCAGATGGTGCATCATCTTCACAAGTTCGCAGGATACGAAGAAGTGTCAGTGTTACTCCTGAGATTGGTGATGATATCGTAAGGTTGACTATTATTCTATTATGCTTCTCAATTTTGTACATGTTGAGTGTTCCATCCTTGGTGCTGATCAGATTTATTTTGTGTTTTTTTTTCCTTTTAACTTTTTTTAATTTTTATGAATTTGGTTGATTACACGGTTTTCCACCAGTATGATGGTAGTTTACATTAAAAAATGGCTTTTCAGCCAAAATCTCTCGTAAGTGAAATGGCAACCTAATGCACAAATTCTATCTTTAAATGTTTAATTAGAAGTGTTTTTAGAAGCAAAATAATATAACATATATATGACTCTTACCATGGCTCTGGTTCCTTCATATTTTTAATGATTCATTTTGTTTTCTGTTTTCAATTGTTGAGTGAATTGTCTATTTCCTATATTTTAATATTTATGTTTTACAAGCACATGTTTCATTTATTTTGGACATATGCATGCTCATGGAGAATTGTTGAGTGAATTGTCTATTTCCTTTATTGTGTTAAAAATGATAGATTTCCTGGAGGCAGGGATCATGTTGTCAGTTAATCATATATAGCAAAACTGAGACCTTACTACCTGATCTTGGATCACATTAGTTGAAAATTAATGGTGACACTATAGCAACCGTGTTTATCAAGTAAAATTCTTGTCTTGAATTAGAAGTTCTAAATCAATCGTAAAATCTAGCTCATTGTGGAAAACTTGCTCATGAACCTAGAAAGGCTGTTCAGACCATGTCTCTAGTGGATGTATTATCCAAAGTTACTTACACGCCCAATCACACCCAAGACTAGACATCTAAAGTGTGAAGCTTGCTTATTAGAGTTTTGAGAGACTGAGAGAAGTTCAGAAATGTGTAATGTGCATTATGACTGAGTTTAGCACTGAACTGTGCATATATACAAGGATGAATAGCTTGTTGTACAAGCCAGCCTAAGGGGCAGAATAGTTCTTTCCATCTTAAGTTAGTTTTGAAAGCTGTTAAGTAGTTACAGCTGTTCCATCCTAGTTGGCTCAGCAGTTACGACTAACTAATACTAATAGCCTCTACTTTATTTTCTGTCGACTTTACTATCACTTCACTATCGTGTCAGGAGAACTTGGAATCAACAATTAGAGTAAGAACCAACTCAGTAATGGATAACATGAGCCATGTGAGGAGAGTTCCCTTCTCTTCCCAGAGCTCATACTCGCTGGATGAGGCGCAAAATGATAGACAAGACTGAGGAGGCGATTGCAGTTGGTCGCTGCGAGAATTTGATAGCACCAAAGAACAAAGCACCAATCATCAAGATTGAGTAACATGTTCGGGATAGGGCACAGATGTGGAGGAGGAGGAACCACCAAAGATGATGAGTTTTCTGGAGGTGGAGACAAAGGAGGATCCATCCTTTAGCTCTTATAATTTCTGGACACCATAATAGAGTTTTAAGATGACAGAATTTAGATTAACAGAGAGTAGTTCAGAAATGTGTAATCTGTATTATGACCAAGTTTAACACTGAACTGTGCTTATATACAACTATACAAGGATTAATACTTTAATAGCTTGCTGTACAATCTATCCTAAGGGGTCAAATAGTCCTTTATATCTCAAGTTAGTCATGAAAACTGTTAGGTATTCGGAGCTGTCCTTTCCTAGCGGACTCAGCAGTTACAACTAATAGCCTCTACTCTATTCTCCATAGGCTTCACTATCACTATTCACTAGGCTAACTTACTCTATTATTGCAAGACCAAACATCTACTAATAACCCATATAGAGTGTTGCATGCACTTATGAGGGATGGTTGTCCAAGAACTTACTAAGGCTCTTTAGGTCTTATGTCTAATATAGATGAGACACTAATAGAATTATATGAAGTCTTTAGGACTTTGATTTTTCCTTAGTATCTCTATCTATATCTAGATCATATCTTTCATCAAAGTGGGACTTTAAGGGGGCTGAAGGCAATAGAGAAAGGAAGGATTTAGGCTGGGCAGGGCCTGAGGAGAGTGGTGGCTCTCTAATGCTACATTGTTATCTTCTTTTAAGTATTTTGCTCTTCCATTATAATATATCAGAGACTGGAGAGTATCACCTTGATATCTTCAGCTCCTCTATTTCTTATCCGTGCACTCTTCTACTCTTTCTTCTACTCTACCTTCCATAATTCTATATTTCCATTCTTACACATTCTGTTATTATTCTGTTGTCACTGCCTAGTCCTAGTATTTGTGGTACCTAGCTTACAGACTTCTAATAAGATGATTAATATAAGGAGGGGAAACAATTTAAGAGAGGAAAGCTTTACCTTGCTCGAAATAGAAGCAAGATGCTAACTTTATCCCATAAGGAGTTCTTGTCCGAATGCTTGCCATTATAAATGTGAGTATTGAGCTCCAATCAAATACCCAAATAATGGCATGGTCAAACAGATAGTACACTTCCTCAAAGATCAAGTTTCTGTCATTCTCCCCAAACCAACAATGTTAGTCAACAAGAACTGGGCCAAAGCTTTCTGCCACACTCAGCACACACACTAAGGATACCAGCCAATGTAACCCAAAGAAAATCACCATAGAACAATGAAAAACAAGGTGTGGAATTGATTTGTATGCTGTTTTAATACTGTGATAACACAGGATCTGATTTTTGTAGGGCTGTACGGGCAATGAATGAAGCACTTAAGCAAACTCGTCGTCTAAGAGAACATGGGGATCATAGTTCTTTGTCCAATTCTCTGAATGATAGAACGAGTGGTCCAGATCTTCAGAGAAATGTATGTCCACAATTTTTCCCCTAACAATGGAGTATGCTATCTTTTTAATCTTCTTTCTCTGTCTATGCATCTTTCAGCATCTCCTGTGCAACAGACCTAAGATTTTATTGCATAGTTAAAAAGTATAAGAGAGCAATATGCTATTGCAATTATGATCTTTTTTGTATAAAGAAAAAAAACATTACATATATATTTTTTTTTTGGTGACTAAACATTACATATATTTATTTGTTCATGAATATATTACAAATGATTTAAATTACAATATCTGCAAATTTCATCATTTTATAAAGATTACATCACATTATCCTCTATCTACTCTTTTCTTTCTTACAAAAGAATTACTTTTGATTTAAAATATTATATATATAATAATCACTCTTTTTAAATAAACATTTGGATTAGCCTCTACATGTGTTCTTTCTTGCTCTTTCCGAGTTTTTCATGTGATTCTAGCTCTATTATATATCATGTAGCAGAGTACTTAGGCAGATATACCTTTAATATGGCAGAATGCTAGAATTTTAAAGAGAGCTGGTGTTTATATGTGACTTTGGCCTAATATATGGACTAGCTTCTACGTGTTGCATCCTTGTGATTCTTTTAATAGAAAAAGAAGAGGAAAGGGTGTATCATTCCTTTCAGTTTAACTAGCTTCCAATATCTTCACGTCATTCCCTCTCCATTATCACAGCTGTCAAATTTCCATGGTCATGGTGACAGTTCTCAGAAAGCAATGTCATTACCGTCTTCACCGCATGACTATAGAGGACAAGCACCTGAGAGAGGTGGGCCATCTGGATATGGAGTGAATGCTAAACTGGAGTTGACTTGGAATAAAGTTCTCGAATCACAAATGTTCAACAATAAACCTCTGTTACCATTTGAAGAATGGAATATTGACTTCTCGGAATTAACCGTTGGAACTCGTGTTGGGATTGGTATGTTTTGCTTCTTATTTATTAGATTATTAAAGTTATACTATTTATAATTTTCATGGTGTTATTCAGTATCGTTCTCATGGTATATGCTACAGATTGTTTACAAGGGTTAGTCATGGTGGTTTTTTGAATTGATTGTGAATCACTTGGCTTTTATTAATTTTTGACGTTGTTTTCCCACCACATATTTGTGCTTGGTTGTGACAGATCTAGACTGCTCTGGAGCAAATTTGTCATAGCAGATTGAAAAATTCCCTAGTTTATTTCAACCTGACAACTATTCATTCTTAGGAAGGAAAAGAATTGAAGTTTTGGAATTAATGCAAAAAGCGAAATAGAAATATGAGCCTCAGCATTTGAGAAATAAAAAGTAAAATTAGAAATTTGGATATCCTGTTATAAATATGAACACACTATTTTAGCTAATTTCAATTTGTTACTAACTCACAATATGATACAATTGACGATTGTATGCAAAGTTTGGGAAAAGGCTGCAAAGCATCCCGAATCCGGTGCAAAGCATCCCGGTGTATAAAAGGTTCGGGGAAGGGCTGCACACACACCCAAAGGGTAAAATGTTGGCAAACTTAACCTAATACAAGTCACGGCTTGAATCTATGACCTTGGGTCAAATGGAAACAACTTAGTTGTTTCAAGGCTCCCCTTCCCATAAAAACTGCACCATATTTGACAAATTTAGTTGGATTTATTCTCTGTATCCTTCTTTCCCAGGGTTCTTTGGCGAGGTTTTCCGTGGCATGTGGAACGGCACAAATGTTGCAATCAAGGTTTTTCTTGAGCAAGATTTAACTGCTGAAAATATGGAAGATTTCTGCAATGAGATAAGCATTCTCAGGTATTTTGTGTTGTTTTTCTGTTCCTCGGCAATTCTGGTACTTTGAGAGTATTTGCTGACGCCTCATCTCTCCTTTTTGTATGTGATTTTGTTTTCCTCTAGCCGGCTGCGACATCCTAACGGTACTCTCAAACATCCAAACTAGTTGTTTTTACAGTTATGGTCTCTCACTAACTGGTCCTGCACTTTTTTTTGGGGGGTATATAGATGGTATTTGATACAAGACAAACTAAATCCTTTAAAAAAAATTATGATGACGAAGACTGGAGTAATCATTTTATCAAATTCTTCACCGCTCAATTATAAGGACAATGTTGTTCATATAGTTGTAAATTCTTTAGGTAGTCTGTTTTTGTTTGGAATCTGCTAATATTTATCAGGTGATTAAATTTTATGCAGTTATTCTGTTTCTTGGTGCATGCACAAAGCCTCCACGTTTGTCAATGGTTACGGAATATATGGAGGTGGGATCTTTGTATTTCTTGCTTCATATGAGTGATCAAAAGAAGAAGCTTAACTGGAAGAAAAGGTTAAAGATGTTGCGTGGCATATGCCGGTAAGTATTCTGTTTCTGCATCTTTCAATATCTCTTCTCCATCATAACGCCTTAGTTTTCTACTAAGCTATATGGTTTGTATTGTCCGTTCATGTTGATGTGAGTATGTGATACATCTTGCTTCTGTCTTTCAAACTCTTTTCTTCAATACAGTTTATGATAGTAAAGTGAATAAATCATTTAAGCAAACCCACATACTGGGCCAAAACTTATTTACTTATTTTCAATTGTTGACTGGACAGACTGGACTTGTATCTGGTTCCATTAAAACCCGCAATATTTGTAAGGCTAAACTTTAGGAAGATAACATCTGTTCAATCAACAAATTGGAAAAGTGAGATGAACCCTACTTTAGTAAGCATAAGACAAATGGAAAGATTTACTTTGGAAGTTTTTGTCAGATCAGGATAAATGGAATTTACCACTATCGGAAAGACAGGAACTTTGAGCATCACAAGACGAGAAATTTTCAAGTGCAGTACGACCTTGATTGTCCTGTTTAAATGCATTTGCACACAATTTTTATTATACCGTTCTTGTGCTATTTCATTTTTTGAAACAAACAGCAAAATAAAAGTTTCAATATACAGTCTTTCTTTCGCCTTCCCCACTTTTCTTCCATAGGATGTGACATAATGTGCCAAAAAAAGGATTGTAAATGTCATTTTCGTTGAAATATCAATATTTGAGAGATTTCTTTTGATATGTTAATGCTGAAAAGAACACCTTGGCGGCATACAGGGGCTTGATGCACATCCATCGTATGAAGATTATTCACCGTGATGTAAAAAGTGCAAATTGTCTTGTGGACAAGCATTGGACAGTGAAAATCTGTGATTTTGGACTCTCAAGAATAGTGACAGAGACTCCCATGAGAGATTCTTCGTCAGCCGGAACTCCAGAGTGGATGGCTCCTGAACTCATTCGAAATGAACCATTCACTGAAAAATGTGACATCTTTAGTCTTGGGGTGATAATGTGGGAGCTCTGCACCTTGAGTAGGCCTTGGGAAGGTGTACCGCCAGAGAGGGTATGTTGACAGATTTATTCTTTTTCATGATCTTCTATCTGTCATGCTGCTTCATTGAATTTTTCTTCATTGATTCATCAAACTCTTAAGAATTTTTTTTATTGACTTCTATTTTTCTCTCATTCTTCTGATTAGGTTGTTTATGCTGTAGCTCATGAGGGTTCCAGATTGGAACTTCCTGAAGGCCCAATGGGCAGGCTGATATCAGGTGTCTAAAAGTGCAAAACATTAATGATTTGTTTTATTTCTCAATTTTTTTTTTTTTGAGAGAGTGAGAGGGAGCGAGCGAGAAAAGGGGGTGGGGGTGGTGTTTCACTGCCACTGCACTTATCACTTTTAGGATATCTCGTATCTTTGATCAGTGTAAAAAGATGTACCAAAAAGTGACAATGACGGAGCTGGATAAAAAAAGAAATGGATGAAATATATGTTAATGGCATTATTTTGATTCCATCGATTAACTCGGTATTTCCTTGTGTTCTTTCTTGCGTGCAGATTGTTGGGCAGAACCGCATGAGCGACCAAGTTGCGAGGAGATCCTCTCTCGTTTGGTAGACATTGAGTACTCAATGTCTTGATGCATTGCTTCATGTCTTGTACATACTACATAGTGAACTTGGGTAGAGTTATTACATAGGCTAACGTTGTCGTCGTCGTCTTAATGAATTTTGTTCTGTTTTTCTCTCAAGAGGCTGGGGAAACATGTAATTTGCATCGGTCAGTCCGTTCCCGGATTCCCTACCTTAACTTTCTTTTCAACCAAATCTGTTAAGCGGGGGTAATAAAGAAAGTTGTGTTCTATCCTATTCTCGCCTCATCTTTACGACAAATAAGAAAAAAATATTTCTGGTCCAGGTCTAAAAGGAGAGATTCTATAATCTTTTACGGATTATGTAACTTTGAGAAGTAATAATGCCATTTGGTTTTTTCACAAGTAATTTTTTTTTGTGTTGTATGTTTACATAAATTTTAAAAAAGGAATAGCATTATCAAAATAGGAGTAACAATTCTATTTTGGTAACAAGGTATATGAATTAAGAAATTGTGAGAAATACTAATTTTTCTATTTAACAAATACATTCAAAATCTGAATTTGCAAATTTACTACAATATTTTGACGTGAATAGTGGAAATTGTTTCAAAAGCTAACATTTATGAACCTTCAGAAAGTGGTGGATTGAATCAATGCCATTTTTAACTTAAAAATTGAATTCTGATATCATTGAGAATGTAGGACATTTTTTTATTTTTTCATAAATATAGTAAGAACGATGCGAGAAAGGAATAATGTAACATCAATATGTATTTTGGTCTAGTCTTTTAAGTGTAATGAGACTTGCATGTAGTTTGCACCAACTCGTATTTGTGGTTTCTGGTGAAAGACTCGATAGGTCTGTTTACACTTAGAAACTAAACAAAGATATATGTTAATGTTGCATTATTTCATTTTTTGCTTAGTGTTCTTACTCGTTCAGATTTGTCAGACAAAATAAAAAAAGCTCTTGCACTCAATGATATCAAAATCCGTTTTGTACTTGAAAAAGAAGACCTTGATTCAAATTTCCTTTTCTCTTTGTCTACTAGCATTTGACCCGTGCAACTACACAGGACTACAGAATTTATTTTCACCACAAAAATTATTTATTTTAGATAATATTTTTAACTTTTCATTATATCAAAATGTCGTACATAGGTATAATTTCAAAATCTGAGTTCGTTCGATGTTAATAAAATATCTATTGTACTAAAGATTTTCAATGTTAGTCTAAATATATATTAAGCACAAAATAAAAAAAGTTTGATGTATTATCGAATAATATTTTTTGATCATAAAAATAAAACTAAATTACACCTAAGATTTAAATTACATTTTCTTTCCTTAATTAAAACTATATTCCTCTTTATTTTTTCTTTTTTAAAACACAGACTGAATTCGTTTACATTATTTGACCATGACATTACGAAATTCCTATGAGGACCGTTAAAAGAGGTTGGGTCTAATAGGAATATGTTCTGTAAATCGGATCGGATTGGTCGGTCGAACCGGTTCAATTGAAAACCGGAAAAAAACAATCCAGTCCAGTATGTAAAATCGCAAAATTAAAATCGTTCATAAATTGCTGAATCGGCCGGTTATGGGCAGGTTGGACTGGATCGGAATCCGACCGGTTTACAGAAAACAACCTCGTTTCCTTCCTTGAAAGGAAAGAAGTTGCACGCGTTATCCCCCATTCCCCCCTTCTCCAACTCCTTCCTTCGGCAAACCCTAACCTCCACCAATAGTTGTCGCCGTCTGTTGGATGAGAGACTGCTGCCGCCGTCTATCCCACTCAAGAACTCCCGTCTTCGTGCTCTCGGGCCTCTCGCCGGATCCTCCACGTCGGGTGCTCGCATCTCGCCGTTCTCCTCTGTGCTCGGCTGCTCGCGCCTCCCTCCGCCAGTGAGTGCTCGAGCTGTGCGTGTTGGTTGCTGCTCGTCGTCCGTGGTTGTCTCTGCTCGATTCTGCCTCCCAGTCTCACTCGAGTCTCGTCTCAGTCACTGGCATCTCGTGGTTCGTCTGTCTCGTCGCCGGCGGCAGAAGCAACTCGTGGGGTTGTCTCTTGCTTAGTCGCCTTCCGTGGGGTGGTCGCCGACTCGCCGTCGACCGTTGGTGAGTGCCTGCACCATCGCTTCCCTGTTCTCTCTTTTTCAGATTTCCCTTCTCCCTGTATTTTTGCATGTTGCTGAATTGCTAATCAAATTTGCCTTGTTGCTAATTTAAATGTTGCTGTAAATCGGGACTTTACTTGGATTTGTTAAATTTGTTGCTGTAACTTGAATTTGTGGCTGACTTTGTTGCTTCCCAGTCACAGAATCAGAACAGAATACTTAGTTAGTGCTTGGTTGATTGGCTTTGCTTACTGATTGTATTTGATGATAAATTTTAAATTGATAACTTTTAAATTTTAAATTTGCACTGCGTGTTACTGATTCACTGTTCCTTCAGTCCTTTTTGTTGTTGTATTTAGTTGGATAACTGATGTAATTATTGAGTTCAAGAGATTGAGTTTTTGATTTGCAAGGTGATTTTTGGTTGATTTTTTTATATAATTTGGTAATGGTGTTTATGATTGGGGTTATCTGGTTTTCATTCTTTTTGAATTTGGTAATAGTGTGATTACTTGTTGCTGTTTTTAATGTTTGTTGCTGAATGATGATTGTTCTTTCTTGCCTCTGTTTAGTAATGTTTATTGAAATTTTGTACTTTTTCAATGCATATTTGTATATGTGTTATTAGTCAAAGTCATGTCAAGGCCATGCAAATTTATTCAATTCCTCCTACTTCAAACTGCTTATGCTGCTTCTCACTATTTCTGGTGTGTAACTTGTATACTTCTGCATGATTCTCTTTTGATTCCACACAAAGTTGATGAAAAAAACTGATTTTGTTATCTAGGGTAATCTTATTCTGTTTCTGTCTATGTTTTCTTGCTAATGGAACATTCTAGTCTAGTTGTTTAGTGATCAGAATGTTATTCCTTCTTAGCTTCATGGAATGAAAGAGAAACTACATTGCATCCTCAGAGGAATAAAAAACCATTAATTAATTTATATATTATTCATTTTAGTTTTATGATTCTATCAATTTGGTTGTGTACTTATTCTTCTTATTCAGCATAGGAATTTAAGCATTTTATTTTTCTGATATTTCAAAACTGTGTTTTTCTCAAGAGACATTTATAGTTTTATACAGACAAGTGGTTCTGATTCTATGGACAAATAGCCAACAATCTTCCCTCTCCATCACGCGTTACTGTTCTAAAACGGTTTTTCCGGTTAAACCACCGGTTGGACTGGTTGGACTGGTTGGACCAGTGAACCAGTGATTAAAACGGTTTGATGACCGGTCCGGTTTTCAGAACCTTGGTGAACTCTGATTCAAGTCATTCAACTGTGAACTGATATGGTGATATAGTGATTGAATAATTGTTTTTTTGTGAACTGTGAAGTGTGAACTGATATAGTGATATAGTGATTGAATAATTGTTCGCCTGTTTCAACTGAACTAAGTTACTGATTTAGAACTGTGAACTTTGTATTGTTATTGGATTGGATTGTATCGTTATTGGAATGGATTGTTATTGCCTGTTTGCCTGTTTCAATTGAATAATTGGATTGGATTGTATTGTTATTGGATTGCTGGTAATGTTTAGGTATGTATTGTTATTGTATTGTTATTGGATTGCTGGTAATGTGTAGGTATGAATGAATAATTATTGTTAGTTAATTATTGCTGTTCCCCCTCTTCCTCAGGATCTGCTCTGCTTTGTTCTAGGCTTCTAGATTTCTTTGTTATTGGAATTTGATTTTATTTCTGGTTAGGATTGGTGATCTGAATCTTTTATTTGAAAATTATTTTTTGGTTCTTTGATTTTCAAGTTGCTTGCTGCTTCAATTTGAGGGGATTCTGAATTTTGGTTTAAACTGTGATTGAAGGTTCTTTGGTTTGGGTATTCTTCACTTTCCTGGAAGCTTAGCTTTTAATTCGTTGAGATCAAATTATTGTTTTCAACCTTGGTGATTTTTAAATATTCTTTTTGGTTGCTTTCTTTTTAAATGTTTCAATTGGTGTTATTGTGCTGTTGCTGTGATTTAAATGTTCTTTTTGATTCTTTCTTTTTCTCGAATGCCCAATCAATGCTTGATTGATTAGCTTTGCTCACTGATTATATTTGATGATAAATTTTAGATTTATAACTCTATTACTGCTTTATTGTCTGTTTGTATAGTTAAATTTATTAAAGTTTCTTGAATTTGCACTATGTTACTGATTCAAAGTTTTTTGAGTTTTGTTCATTGTTTGGTGGCACTGTCCATGCTCTCGATCTCTGCCGACTTGCTGCCCCTCCTCTGTGCTAGATTTTTTTTTGTTTCAGCTGTTGTGTTTTTGTTTCAGGTCCTGTTGTGTTTGTTGTGCAATACTATCAATTTGTTTTACTTTTTGACTCAGCTACATTAAGACAATATTTTCTATCTTTAACTTGTGCATTGTATATTTATATTAGACTATAATTATGTTTTAATGTGTTTATTTATATTTTATTTTTTATTTTATTATAAAACGGTTTTTTTGGTTTAACCACCGTCAAACCGGTTGAACCTATGAATCAGTGAACCAATAACTAAAGCGGTTCAATGACCGGTTCAGTTTTCAGAACCTTGGGCAGAAGCATCAGTTCTCTACTTCTCTTCGAAGACTTCTACTCACTCCCAAGTCCCAACCCTAACTTTCTCAGTCTCTCTTCAACCTTCTTCCTCCAAAGTACAAACACCACCGTCACCTCCAACAAACGCCGGAGCAAAGCATCACCGTCGCGGGTCGAAGGTCACCGTCGCGTCCGGGTCGAAGGTCGCCGTCGCGAATCGAGGTCGAAGGCCACCGTCGCGGGTCGAAGCATCACCGTGTTGGCGTCGTCTGGTCATCGGCTTGGCCTCGTCGTGGTCGTCAGCTTGTTGTCGGCACCGAACTGTCACCGTCACCGAAGCGTGGGTCGACGTCTGGCTCTGACAGTCTGACCTTCCATGCTCTCGGCCTCTCCTCTCCCGTGGTGAGTACTCAGTAGTCAGTACTTCAATCTTTTCCTTCTTTCAATTAATTTCGTTTATTTGGTGATAAAACTGTATGAATTGGACAGATTTAAGTTCATGGTTCTTGTTCTGTTTTTCAAATCTTTTCCTTCTTCTGAGTTCTTGTTCATGGGTTCTTGTTCTGTTTTTCAATTAATTTTTTTTATTTTGTTAATTATTCTTGTTTTGAAATTTTGTTTATTTTGAATTTCGGTATATAAATTCAATTCTGCTATGTTGGATTTGGCTATATTGAGTTTTGTTTATTTCTGCTCTGTTGAATACTGCTCTGTTGAATTTTGGGGTTTAAAATTTAAATTCAATTCTGCTCTGTTAATTATGTTGAATGAATGTCGTATGAGTTATATGGATTGATATATTTTTCTGGATTCTAGATTGCTGTCATTTTGAATTTAGATGGAACAGCCACAAAATGATAAGCAACTACAACATAATCCTGTGGGCATCTTCAAGGCTAGAAATTATGAATTAGCCCTCTCTAGTTGCTTGTTGAGAACCATTGTATTTTGATTGACTTCATTTAGTGATTTTGTTCAGGTTCACTTTTCTTTTCAATTTGAATTAATCCTTTTAAAATAATTTTGTTAATTTTTTGTGGTACTTGTTAATTTTGTTGATTGTTAATTGTTGATTTAATTGTCTAATTGTTTGGATTCTGACTTCTGAATTTGTTTTTTGAACTTTTGATGCCGAATGTAATTGATAATTTTCTGTTTTGAACTTTTGGTGCTGCATGTATTCTTTGCTTCTTGATGTGATTAGAAATTCTGTAAATCTGTTCAACAATCAATATTTAGTCATTGACTGTAACTATTTAATTTGTGTAAATTTGTGTTTGTAATTTGTAGTTATTACTAATTAGAAATTTTTATTTTTGAAGATAGAACAACTAGATAGTGATCAAGCATTACATATATTAATTTTTAATAATTTTATTTAATATTAATTAAACCGGTTGAACCCTGGTTGAACTCCGGTCGGACCATTGAACCAGTGAACCAGTTGCCTTACCGGTTCATTGACCGATCCGATTCTTGCAACCTTGCAATACTCCTTTATCACGATTACTAAACATCGAGAGCCACCGTAGTCCTTCATGTTTTCGGCCTTGGATCCACAACTGAAGACCTCGTCACTGTCATTAACCTCCACACCGCCGCCACTAGCCTCCTCTAGCTTTATAAACCGATTATAAGTGAGCAAGAGCAGGTGCAGACATCTTCTACTTTATAAACTGACCTAGACATCAGAGCTGTTCATTTCAGATCTCTTTTTCTTCATTTTTCTCACATCCAACACACACCTTCTCTGTTCCACTTCTCACTTTAAAGTTAGATTCCAAAAATTCGATTACTTTTCTGCTAACATAAATAGATTCCAAATCCTTGCTTTCGATTCGAAGGTCCATATACTGGTGAATTTCACTGGCGGGCTCGACGGAACCTACTTGACAGTGGCGAATACCGTCATGGAGACCTTTAACAAAATCTTCGCGGTAAACACTTGGGGGCATGTTCCTGTGCTGTAGAGGAGCAAAGAATAGAATGAAGTGTGGCGGCAGAAGGGGATCTAATCCAGTTGATGATGTTGCTGGTGACGGTGCTGCGGACATGAGGTGGTAGTGAAGTAATTATTTTTTGTTCTATCACGTTTTCCTACTAAGTGTTATAATTTTAAATAATCAAGTATCAACCAATACACAATTAATATTTATGTTTTTAGCACAGTTCCTAAGCTTTTAAGCTCAAAGCTTCAAATTTCGCAATTTGCAATTAAAAAAAGGTTTATGATCAAATTATGGCACATTTTACAGTGTATGATCGCTTGAAGCAACGGAGCAGCCTTTCAAGTTTCAGCAGGTAAACCTTTATTTATTTTTTTGTTTTTGGTGAGAAACCTTGATTTTAATTCTAAAACCCCATTATTGTTATTATTGGTTTAAGAAACTAAGCATATAATGATTATGATACATGTAAACGCAATTACAGGTTTTCCATATCCTGGAGAGGTCACTTGTGTTATACATTTTCTTGCTTTGTTGTGTAAACATATGCAGTAGTTATATAGTTGATAGTATCCCGTGATTATGATTATCTTTTCTATAGAAAGAAAGGGGAGAGGAAAAAAAAAGAAACTACTAATTTTTTTTTTTATGTTTGAGCTCTGAATTCTGGTTAGAAATATTGATTTGTATGTTATGGCATTATTAAGCATATTTTTCTGTTATTTATTGGTTTGGTTGTTCTCTGTTATTGTTTTGTTTACCTTTTCATTATGTTTAGAATTTTAGATAAATACTAATGGGAGGAAGAGAACTTGTTAAAATGGTTTATAAGAAGCATATTAACATTTCCCCCCTTTTTTGGATGAAATTATGGATAATTCATCCATCTCATGCTTCTATCTCGATGTAGGCACTTTTGTTATATACATTTGTTCTGAGTACTTGTTGAGTTGATGTAACTGCAGTTTTCTTAATAAGTATTATGCTTTTGCTGAAATCTTTTGTATACAAATTCAAGCTCTTTCATTATTAAGTTGATGTAAACATTTTACATTTTACCCAAAGATTTGAAAGAGCTATCAATCAAGGGTTATAGCTTCATCGAGTTAGGACATTCTTCTTTTTTCAATATGACCCGATTAGATTTGGATTGTTGTTTGCTTCCTTCACTAGTTTGCTTGTAATTGGATGAGTTTATACTTGATTTCTTGAGTCCAATTCTAGCAAACTATCTGACTCTTGGTATATGGATTTGTTCTTGCAGATTGATGAGTTGGAATTTGTATAAGACAATTTTGTGGCCCGAAAGTAATGAGGTTTCATTAGGTTTAAGGTCGGGTAAGAGTCTCAAAAATAGACCCGGTCAATATTTAGGGCCTGGTTTGGGTCAGGACAAATCCAGTTTCACCCGTCCCATGACTCCCCTATCTTCAAATGTACAACAGAAACCTTTGCTCTGCGTGCACCAGAACTCTCTCACATGTTACAGCTTCAACTTCCAAATTCATTGTGCACGCCGATAATTACAATTATGCCATCCCAAAACCCCGCTTTCCAAACGCACAACAACATCCAGAGCCTCTCACAACCCAATTGGAGTCTCTGTTCCGTTCTTGTTCTGATTCCTCTCTGCTTCCACAGGTCAAGCAAATTCATGCTCGGGTCACTGTTTGTGGAATGAGTGATATCAATGTGTTGGGTTCAAGAATTGCAGGGTTGTATGTTCTTTGTGGTAGCATCAGGGATGCTAGGAACTTGTTTTTCAGGCTTGAGTTGGGCTATGCACTTCCCTGGAATTGGATGATAAGAGGATTTGTGATGTTGGGGTGGCATGATTTTGCATTGTTGTTTTACTTCATGATGTTGGGTAGTGGAGTCTCACCTGATAAATACACTTTCCCTTACATTATAAAAGCTTGTGGTGGTTCAAATAATGTTGCATTGGCTAAGATGGTGCATAACACAATTCAGCCAATAGGGATCGATGTGGACTTGTTTGTTGGTAGTGCCTTGATCAAGTTGTATGCAGATAATGGGTGTATTTGTGATGCAAGGCAAGTGTTCGATGAATTGTCTGTAAGAGACTGCGTTTTGTGGAATGTCATGCTAAATGGTTATGTAACTAGCGGTGATTTTAACAATGCAATAGAAACTTTTCAGGAAATGAGGAATTGTTATATCAAGCCCAATTCAGTAACTTTTACTTGTATGTTATCATTATGCTCTACAAGAGGGATGTTTTATGTTGGTACTCAGCTTCATGGTCTTGTTATTCGTAGTGGGTTCCAGCATGATTCGCAGGTAGCAAACACGCTACTTTCCATGTATTCCAAATGTGGTAACCTTGTTGATGCACGTAGGTTATTTGATTCAATGCCACAGACTGATACAGTTACTTGGAATGGGTTGATTGCTGGATATGTGCAAAATGGATTGGCAGATGAGGCCTTAACTTTATTTAATGCAATGATCTCTGCTAGTGTCAAACCAGATTCGATCACTTTCGCAAGTTTCCTTCCTTCTATTGTTGAATCTGGTAGTAGTAGTACCAAACATTGTAAAGAAATTCATGGTTATATAGTCCGGCACAGGATTCCTTTTGATGTTTATTTAAAGAATGCCATCACAGATATGTATTCAAAATGTGGAAGACTAGATCTTGCATATCAATTTTTCAGAAGGATGCCTGAAAGAGATAGTGTATGTTGGAACTCAATGATTGCAAGCTTCTCACAGAATGGTAAACCAGAAATGGCTATTAATATTTTTCGTGGAATGGGAAGGAGTGGAACCAAGTTTGATTCCGTGAGCCTATCATCTGCACTTTCTGCGTGTGCAAATATACCGGCACTCTATTCTGGGAAAGAGATGCACGGCTTTGTGATAAGAAATGCATTTACTTCTGACACTATTGTTGCAAGTGCACTGATAGACATGTATTCTAAATGTGGAAAATTAGCCATGGCTCAGTATGTGTTTGACCTGATGTACTGGAGGAATGAAATTTCATGGAATAGCATCATTGCTGCATATGGAAACCATGGTCACCCCAGGGAATGTCTCGATCTATTCCATGAAATGTTAAAAGCCGGGATTCACCCGGATCACGTTACTTTCCTTGTTATAATATCTGCTTGTGCTCATGCTGGCTTAGTTGATGAAGGCATATCATATTTCCGTTGCATGACTGAAAGTTATGGGATTTGTGCTAAGATGGAGCACTATGCATGCATGGTAGATTTGTATGGTCGAGCTGGTCGTTTGCACGAGGCATTCAATACTATAAAGAGCATGCCGCTTGCTCCGGACGCAGGTGTTTGGGGGACATTACTAGGAGCTTGTCGGGTTCATGGCAATGTTGAGTTGGCCAGACTAGCTTCCGAACATCTTCTGGAGTTAGACCCCCAAAATTCGGGGTACTATGTATTGCTTTCGAATATACATGCCGGTGCAGGGGAGTGGTCAGATGTTCTTAAGATTCGAAGTCGAATGAAGGAAAAAGGAGTTCAGAAAATATGCGGATACAGCTGGATTGATGTGAACGGCAGCACCCATATGTTTTTTGCTGCTGATGGTAGTCACCCACAATCTTTTGAGATCTATTTGATTCTGGAGAGTCTTCTCCTTGAGTTAAAAAAACAGGGTTATGTTCCTCAACCATACCTTCCACGGCATCCACAAGTCGTTGTAAAAACTTGAATGGAAACAACCAATGTCTATATTCCAAGCATCACCAAGAGCAAAAGTTTTGTTCTATGTAATCCATTTTATTATAAAAATGGTGTACACTAAATATTAGCCACCAATTTTGTATTCTTTCATGCTGATAATGGAAAACTAAAACTAGTGATCATCAATTCAATTTTTTTGTAGTCCCAAATTTGGACTAATTTGTATTCTTTCATGCTGATATTTGAAAATTGAAACTAGTGATCATAAATTCAATTGTGGTTATTACTAAAGTATTATCACGAGATACATCTTTTGGGTTGTTTTTTATTTCATTTTTTCTTATTTTATATTTTATATTTTTATCGATTAGTTTAGAAGACGCGATACTCTCCAGAGAGAGTAACTACAAAGTCAGAGGGTTATACATGGAGATAACACAATAGCAAACAAAAGGATCTAAAGCAACAATACCTTGACAAACAAACACAATTTGCCAATCAAACAAGTCTCTCAAAACACCTTGTTAGCTTTGAATGTTTCTTGAATTTTGATTATTAACAAACATGAATATATTTAAAAATTTTATTAATCTTCATCTAACCGTTTGCTAAAGTTCAAAAATTACTAGTGATCGTTTGATTTAAGGTTAAGAAATATATTCCAAAAAATTATATTTCTGGAAATATTATGTTTGGGAATCCTTACTGGAGTTTTTAATAATATTCCCACTGACAGAACAAATGTATCATCCTCTTGAGAAGTTAAATAGTGCAACATCAACAATCACTTTTTTATTAAAAAATAATCACTAATACCACTCTAATTCTTTTAGTATAAATTTAATTTATCTAATGGTATTTAAACCAATTTAACAGTATTTTAACAAAGTATAAACCCTAACACAGATTATTTTAACACTAATCCTATGTCGCATATTACATTCATGTCAAACTTGTAACGGATACATCAGTCGACGGCATTATAGTTTATACGACAAAATGGACGAAGAAGAACCCAAGTTTCTTGTATATTAAGAAGTGATAGACATTTTTGTATTTTTTGATTAGGAAACAATTTGTTTCTTCAACAAAAGATTAAAGATTTATTTGTCCTTTTTTTTTGAAATAATAAAATTTAAAGACAACCCTTACAACAAATAGCATACTTATTCACCTATGAATGAACCACAGAGGCAACCAATTGCAGAGTAGTCAGATAAATAATTGAGAGAGAAAATGGAGTGAAGTTAGAGAGAAATGGAAAACGAGAGAATGAAAAGGAAGAGAAGCTCAGAACTTAGGAAGAGACATGGACTAGGAAGATACAAACAAGCATAGCATATTTTATAAGGATTAAGGAAACGGCACATAAGGAATGCATCCAATGTAGACACATCAACCTATTAAGTGAAAGTTGCATTAAGGAAATTCCGAAAGAGTAGCAACATTGTATATGTGTCGATAAATACCACAAAAGAGTCTCCACTAATGATTTGGGGCGCCATATTGAGTTAAATGCCTCTGCCCTACGTTTTTAGCACAAAAGTTGTTTGAATTATGACCAGAAGCTTAATTTTTTCATGTACCATTTCATTCTCTCTATGTAGCTACTTTAAAATTGACTTAAAATTAACTCAAACTAAGATCATAAATCCGATTAGTTTACCTTATGTATTTTTTAAGTGATGAATTTCTTTTTTATTCATATACTTTATATTTAATGCTTTGACTTGGTCAACTGAGTTAGACACTAATCACTATTTTACGAGGCTTTGCCATCAAAATAATAATAATAATAATAATAATAATAATAATAACAATAATAATAATAATCTCATGCTGATGTAAAACCAGAGAGATTGTTAGCCCAACTCAGGGAGAGTTTCATGGTAGAGGAGCACCTGATAATATTATTGTCGCCCAAGAAGTTGTTCACTTTCTTAAGCGGACAAAGTCTAGAAAAGGAGCTATGGCTTTTAAGATTGATTTAGAAAAGGTTTATGATAGAGTTGATTAGAATTTTCTTGAGCACACTCTTAAATTTTTTGGCTTTCCTTCTCAAATTATTCGGCTTGTAATGAATTGTGTTCAGGCCTCAAATCTTTCCATCCTTTGGAATGGGAATAGATTGGACAGCTTCCAACCTCGCAGAGGGCTCAGGCAAGGAGATTCAATTTCTCCTTATTTATTTGTTTTGTGCATGGAGAGATTGGCGTGCTTCATTTCCAAACAAGTTGACGAGGGTATTTAGGATGGTGTGGCTGTTTCTAGAGGGGGACCTAGAGTTTCTCACTTGATGTTTGCAGATGATCTCCTCCTTTTTTGTAAAGCGAAGAAAAGTCAAGTTCAGAATATTGTGCACACTTTGGAGTTGTTCTGTAAAGATTCAGGTATGAAGGTTAACATTGAAAAATTTAAAGCTATTTGTTCTAGAAATATCTCTAATAGAAGGAAGGAAATGTTGTCTGGTATTTCTCATATTCCCTTTACTAGTGACTTAGGCAAATACTTGGGGGCTGAACCTTAATCATCCTCGAGCTGCTAAATCTATTTTTTCGGACTCTTTAGAGAAGATCAAGAATAGGCTGACTAGTTGGAAAGGTCGGCTCCTTAACAGAGCAAGCATGCTTTGCTTAATTAAATCTGTTGCTTCTTCTCTTCCTATTTATCAGATGCAAGTGACTCTTTTTCCTACTTCGATTTGTCAAAAGATTAATTCTGTGCTTAGACAATTCTTGTGGAAGGAAAAGGTGGGGGAGCATTGCTTAAATTTGGTCAAGTGGAGCAAAGTTGTCACTCCAAGAAAATATGGAGGCTTGGGAATTAAAGATACCCAATGTGTAAATTTTGCTTTACTCGGAAAGCTTGTTTGGCAATTACTGCATAATAAAGATAAGCTTTGGTAAGAATTATATTGCAAAATATTTATCTGGGAGTTCTTGCCTTTCACCCAATTTTTCTAATAATGTTTCAAGCACTTGGCGGGCGATTTATAAGACAATAGAAAAGCTTCGTGATGGTTTTGATTGGTGTACAGGCAGGATGTCTCAATCCTTTTGGTATCATGCTTGGCGACCATGTGGAACGCTAGCTCCTTTGGTTCCTTTTGTGCACATTTCTGATTCTTACTTGAAGTTAGAAGATGTCTGGCACCATGGGCATTGGCGGTGGGATATTCTTTGCACAATTATTGCGGAAGAAGTTAAACTTGATTTGATGCTCTTTGATCCTATCAAGCAGGCAGGAGATAAAACAGGTTGGTTTTGGACAAACTCAAATACTCTCACCTACTCGACTAAAAGCGGGTATGAATGGCTATTGAAGAAGAAATTTGGCTCGAATGATAATGAAAATTGGCTTTGGCTTTGGCGCTTGAGAATACCGGAGAAGATAAAGTGTCTGCTCTGGCTTTGCCTCAACAACGGAGTTCCCACAGCTAGTTACCGCTTTCAAAGAGGTCTTGCTACTTCTGATTTTTGTCAGAGATGTTATCTTGCTCAAGAGGATATTAACCACTGCTTTAGGACTTGCCAAAAAGCTCATCAGATTTGG
Organism: Arachis duranensis; assembly: GCF_000817695.3. Lineage (NCBI taxonomy): Eukaryota > Viridiplantae > Streptophyta > Magnoliopsida > Fabales > Fabaceae > Arachis > Arachis duranensis. The sequence continues at coordinate 24,555,486 of NC_029774.3, read as the reverse complement.
ATTAGCTTGAATTTGGGAATGACCGCTGAGGACTTTAGTTTGGATTTTGTGTCTTGGATTCGTTCTAACCTCAACAAAAATGAATTTCTCTTTGCAGCGGCCTTTTGGTGAATTTGGAGGGATAGAAACAATGACATCTTCCATCAAGATGATCCATGAAGTAAGGAGAAAATTGTTCACTTGGTTAAACATGCTGCTCGAGATTTCTCTAATGTTGTTACCAACCAAAAACATATTATTCCTTCTTCTTTGAAATATAGCTGGGAACCACCTCCAATGAATGTTTGTAAAGTGAACTGCGATGCAAGCGTTTTTGAAAATGAGCAATTAGTTGGCTTTGGATGTATTATTAGAGACAGCATGAGAATTTGGATATAAGGTTGTTCTGCCAGTATACCTCTTTCTAGTGTTCTATGTTGTGAGCTTCATGCTATTTGGAGAGGGCTTGTTATGGCTTGGGATTGCGAGTGCAAAGAGGTCATCTGTGAAACTGATAATCTTGATGCGTTTCTTCTTGTTTCGCGAGGCACAACCAGCATGATTAGGAATGACTCTGATCTGCTTGACAAAATCAAAGAGATGATCCAGTGCAATTGGATAGCTACTTTAGTTCTCATCCAGCGCACAGCAAACAGAGCGGCTGATTTAATGGCTAAGACTGCTGCTTTAAACAAGCAGGTGTATCTAGAGTGGTTACTGCCCCGTAATAATTTAGACATTATTATTAGAGAGAAGTGCTACTCTTTCTCTTAGATATTTTTTCTTTGTGTTATGTTCAGTCACAAAAAACCAGAGAGATTCAAAATAAGAAAACAAACAATTCAAACGATGTTCCAAAATGAATACAGTTTAATTTTTCTATTATAATCTGGTGATACAGTAGATCCTCTTGAGCAAGAAAATGGGTACAAAGAATGAACACTACATGTAAACTACAAAATTATAAAACAGAAAAGGAGGTAATTAATGTCCTAGAATCCAGTTCAAAACTATGTGAATAGAGTTACAACGTCTCTACGGTATCCTCTTACAATTAAAATCCTCGGTATATTTTCCAGCAACATATCCATGTACTCCATATAGAAATATGATGGGTGGTTCAGTGGAGGTGGAGGCAAACTTACCAAAACAACAGCAGCCATTCTTGAGTATCTCAACATTATTGAATTGAGCTTAAGCGTTGTGAACAGGAACTTCTCGACTTGCTGCTCATTCACAACTGCGCGCTTACCATCTGCCATTAGTGGGGTGCCATCTTTCTTTGCTGCTGCCTTCATTTTGTTTAGATAATCATCAATTCTTTGTTGAGCACCTTTAAATGCATCCTGTGACTCATCCTGGGGTACTTGGTTTTCTACGGACATTACAAAATAAGTTAATAGATAAAAATTGTTTTGGGCATACTTGGTTTTCTACAAAAAATATACTATACATAAAGCAACTGACATTAAATTTCGTCATACATAGAGTTGGTAAAGAGAAGCAATGCAAAAAGATTAAACTTGAAGCCTAAATATCAACCTTAATAGATTATTCTGTACACAAAAAGTTCATTAATGTTGTCATTGAATTGAAAAAACTTAATGAGAATACTTAAAGTATGAAATTATCCATGAACACAAAGTTCAGTGAACAACTTAATTCCCAATTAATAAATTATAGCTATTTTGTTTTTCTTTTGAGTGAAGTATCAATAATGCATGATAAATCATGTCAATGACAAAATTATCCATGTCAGAACAAAAAGTGTTGATTTTGTCTGCAACATGATGTTTCTTGGGCTATTTTCCTCAAGGATTTTAATTATTTTTTTCATTGAAAAAATTTTCAGAGACAGATTTTCATGGGTAATTTGGTCCTTCGTTCTTTAGTCGTTTTCTTGAAAGCTCTCAAGGACCTTAAGAGTAATATTTCTTCTTTCTCCAACCAATCATGCCTTGATGCCAGGATCAACAACATTAATGCATAATATATTGTATCATATTATCTAGTTGACTGAATTTGAAAGGTATATACCTCCTAGTGATCGAAGGCTCCGAAGTGCTAGTTGGAAATATGCACTTTTGAAACCATCTCCCCAGACGCCAGCCTTTCCTTTGAGGCCCACATACTTATATATAAGACTTGCAAGGGCCAAAGCCACCACAGTGAATGACCACGAGATCAGGAACATAATCACTGCATTGGAAACAAGGAAAAAATGATCATTGCAAAATTGAGGGTTAACATGAAAACACACATAAGCAGCAGAAGAAGTAAGTATAAAATGGTTCATAGAAAGCTATAGTCACAGGCTAAACTTTTTTACTCTTCCATAAAGACCCACGTAATTTTGGTATTTATAAGAAATGAGAGAACCTTTGATGATCTTTGTGTATTTCTCTTAGTGGCATGCCCCTTTGGCCACTACATCTAGATATGAACCACTAGAGTACGTTATACAAACTTAGAAGGAGGCTTTCTTTCCCAAGTGAGTCAAGTTTCATATGTGGATTATTTGAACCAAAGACGGGCAAATTCATATCTTCATGTTATAAATGTGGCTCAGTCTGTGTCTGCTATTGCTATTTGAAAAAGAAAGTATTCACTGGACTGGACATATTGTAATCCTATTCATAAACATGTCCCAAATGTCAAAGCTTCACACAGGAGAATCCAAACCACAGTGAATTTGCGGGATATTGGAAATCAAACATCTATTGCTACAAGAATGCTCAATTATTTTCTAATCTAAAATCTAAATCTCAATGCGATAGCAACTGGAATGTTATGGTTCGAAGTTTCAAATTATGAACATCAAAGAAGCACTAGGGCAAGGAATATAATACTACTAATGTAATACACAGCCATTTCCCAACCCAAATTATATGCACCTATAACACGGTAAACTGGTGTTCTACCATCTATGCTGTTTCATAAATGGTGCGTTGAGGGCACTCTGTCACGTTCAAAGCTTTAATTTCAGCGTTATATCTTTACCATAGTTGCAAATCCCCGCATTCCCACCTCGCCACAACACAAAAAAGAAAAAAAAAAGAAAAAGAAAATAAAAGACAGCGAAAGAAAGAAGGGAGAGGGAAGCATGCATAAAGCAGAAAAAATAATTGAAACAACCAAGATGCGGCCAAATAGAAGCAAAATGAATCCGCTGGTAGACAATAATGACAAATATGCACAAAAAAGGCACCATACCAATGCAAAGTAATGCTCCAACAAGAGAGAGAAACCAATGATGAAATTTCCAACGAGGTTGCCAACTAGGAGCATCTAGAAGATCAAGAAGGAAGCAGGACAAGTTGACACCCGTATAACATAGAAGGAAAAACATAGTTATAGTTGGAGTGATAAGATCCAGATTCCCAATAATGACACACACACCACATAGGATAGCAGTGAAAAGGGTCACTGCCATCTGCAACTTTAAAGTAGCGCAGAATAGGTAAAATATCATCATTGGCTATTGCTGCAAGCAGACGTGGGGCACCGGTCAGACTCTGAAGAGCAGCACCCAAAGTTGAAAGAATAATCCCAATTTTAATTAGTGAAGGAAAAGGCCAGGCGACTGTAGCCGTTAGTAGCCTGCAATAAATCTCCATATCAAAAGCATGGATGCCCAAAACTCACAATACTTAAAAACCATGATGAATTACATATTTTTCATAAGTTGACTACCAAAGGTAATCAAATGGGTTCCTGTTTTTAAAGGGACTTCTTGGTGCACATCTATGTTGCATGGGGTATGGGCATCAACTTCTCAAAATAAACGGTAAATTTTCACCTACTAAAAGATGTTCCATGTGAAATCAAACAAAAGTAACACAGGGTTTGAAAATGGTTGCTTTCTTTGAAAGCATAGATTAAGGGAAAAAGATTTAAAGAACACTCCAAAAACGATGGAAAACTTGTGCCAAGTTGTTCAAATCGTACCCAAACCATACCTAGCTCGTTTATTTTGTAGGAAACTTTCTATTTTTGTTCTTTGCATACCTGCATGTACCCATCACACGCTTGTACCCGGTATGGGTACGCTTCAAGTTTGCACATACCTGTGCAACGTAGGTACACACAGAGGGGCCTAGGTCTTTTGAGTTTATTCTAATCTTTTTCTTTCTCAGCAGAAGTCAAGATCAGTCCATTCAATTTTTTTCATCATTTCAAATACATCCTCTTTCATGAGGAAACAATCATACAAAGAAGTTCGGACCAAAAATTACCTGTCTGTTAAAAGCTTCTCTCTGGTGGCAACAGCGCCAAAAAATAACATAGAAATAAAATACAGAGAAGTAGCAATAAGCGTTGCAGATAATGTCCCAATAGGAATTGATTGCTGAGTATCTTTTAGAGAAGCTGATCTATTAGAACCTGCCATTATTCCTGTCACAGCTGGGAAAAAGAGGCCTACTAATGAACTGGGAAGGAAAGAATATAATCAGAAAAATTGAAAAGTCATTCCAATATCATAAACTAGAAAATGCTTAAACAAATTGGTCCCTCAGGATCCTGCATTAAATGTGAAATAATTTTAACTTTATCAATTATAGTGATAAATAATCTTAAATAGTGAAAAATTTTCTAAATCTTTCTCCTGCAGCCCATGCTGATTGGGACCACAGAACTGGTTTGCAACTGACAGCAACTTATAAAATCTAGTTTCATATCATCAGTAAAATGTGGGGCTTGATGGCATATACTTAATATAAAAAAGTTACAATATAATTATGGAATAGGAGCTAAGGGCTACCTATTTCAGGTCTATTTCAAGCTTCGATATTTCATCTTCAATGTACAGAAGTTTTAAAACCCTGGTGAGGATTTTTATATTTCAATCCTATGTAAATCTTTCTCTTGCTTTACCTGGTTCCTCTTCCTCATAATAGAGTTGAACAAATTTAAGCAACGTCCTTGAGGGCTTATTAACATCAAAGGCATTGGAAAGATGGGGAAATTAGATTTTAGGATGTCTGCCCTCTTGTTTTGCAGTTATTGCTTACCATTATCTCTCACCATTTTTATTCTAAACTTCAATGGTAGAGAGGTCAATGAATTAGAATCTCACCTTCCTTTGTTTAACCCTATTCACCTATCTAAATCTAAATCTTCTGTCAGAGTCATTTTTTTGGGACCGTTGTTCCTAATTGAATAAACATTAATAACATTGTTTGATCCCATTCTGTTTAATGTTCAATTTAGATTCCACATCATTGGCTTGCCTTCATTTGCAGTTCCCTACTGCAAGATCTATATAGATCAAGCTTTCTGGTAGATTCGGTAAATTGTGGAATTGCCCTGTGAACGAGTAGTTTCTTTTCACTAAATTCAGATATTTTGCTCCAACTAAAACAATATCCTGCTGCAGACGTCAATTTTTGCAGTGCTCGTGTATTTTTTGGAAAGGAAAGAACCCACTAGCTGAAAAGCACTAACAGAGAACTCCTTACTTCCAACCTCATTGAGAATCTTTAGGCCTCAAGCAAATCAAATTAATTAAATGAAATTAAAACCATTCTCCTCTCTAATTTAAAAATCCTGCGTCATTAAGTTAATGTATCAGCCAATGAAGAACAGCAGACACAGGAGTGTCAATTACCATTTAGTGTAATACTTCAGTTGATTCAGCCGTAACATATGAAGATTAAGTATAATGAATCCATACTATTGCTACTAGGGACTTGTTAGGCACTGCATGCTTGTCAAGTCAAATTTTTATTTATACTTTTAAATGGATTTTGGTTGAGTATTTTGTTTTTTAAATTCAAAGCATAACAAATAGATGAAGATACGAAGATGCAACGATAATGTAAAGTCTGTGGAGGAAAGAAAAATAACTACTAAAAGCAGTTATACATGATATAAGGGTAAAAGTAGTAAAAAATTTGGAGACCAAAATCAATTACTTTTTGGTATCCTCATTATATATATTTTATATAAAAGATATAGATATAGAGACATTTCCTAAAATGTATTGTACAGGATTGCCTAATAATAGATTAAGCTAAAGAGAGGTTCTAGAAGTGTCTAGAAAAGTCTAGAGAAGGCAGAATCAGTTAGATTCAGTTAGTGCAGGAAGATCAGAACCTGCTAGAATATGTTAGAACTTAGATATGTTAGAACTTAGAATGAATAATTAACTTAAGTGTAAGCTTTCTGTATCCTCACTGTATATAAGGCCATGAGTTTAGGACCCATTTGGGAAGCTTCAAAAGTTACTTTTTTGAACTTTTGACTTATGAAAAGTAGTAGTATTAATATTTAGTGCAATTTTCAAAACTAAATTGTAGCTTTTTAAGAAGTTATTTAAGTGTTTATGGAAAAGTTAAAAAAAATTACTTTTCTCACAATAAAAAGCTTTTAATCACATTTCTTTTAAAATAAACACTTTTAGAACTGAAAAACCAAATACAAAATAACTTATTTATAAACTATTTTTAATATAAACATTTATTGTTTAAGCTATTTTTTCGAAAAGAGCTTAATTAAGCTGTTTGCCCAAATTGGGCCTTAGTGTTATTACACATAAAGACTTAACACTCATTCTCATTTTCTTTCCCGATCTCTTTTCTCTTCTCCTCTTACACTCTTCTCATTCTCTCAACTTCATCAAACTTTATCACCTAAAATTAAAGCATTTTGCCCCCACATCATTCATTGACAGATTTAAGATGCATGCACAATCATTGTAAGTTATATTGGTAAAATAGGGCAAATGAATGTAAACGAATGAGAAAGACCTACTTGAAATTCCAGCTTACATTGCCATCAGTTTCTGGGATTCCAGCATCATTAGTTTTTTGATAATCTGAACTCATTAATTGTCTCCGAACTCAAACCAGTAAATCCCTCTGAATCAAACATGGATAAAGGGGGAAAAATATGTGAACAAAAAACATTTGTAAATACACATTTATAAGCAAAAAATGTCTTTCGTATTTTAAAATAAATAAATAAATAAATAAACCCTCAACACTCATCATCAAGGGATTACAAGCAATGTGGGTTCTACAAGTTGATAAGTAAATTCAGTATTGAATGCAAAAGAAAAATAAAGAAAAAAAAGAACCCTATTGACTCTTATTTCCCTACTTCCCTATTATTTAATTGATTTTTCACTCTCACTCCTTCAAGAAAAGGAGAGAAGCATAGTTGATTAGTTGGTTTCCTTGATTTTCTTTATGTGCTACAAAGCTTTTGACAATGTAGCATGACTTGTCACGTCAGAACCTTTGGGGTACCAGATTCTTCAAATAACCACAGGTGAAGACAGAACACTTTAATCTCTCATTCAGGAATAAGAACCAATTCTGAAAAGAAAGATCCTAATTTTTAAACCAAATATCAAGGTTGAGAATCTATTAGCAATTTCTATATTATAAATGAGGACAGTGTCAATGTCTGTCACTTTACTAAACAGTTCACGACCCTTTTGTTATAAAATTTTAACATGTTTATTAGGGCCTTGCCACTGATTATGATTCACTTTTTGTCAAAAAAATAAAAGAACAAACAAAACATGAACCATTTCTATTTTATCCCATGCAACTTTGCCAGTCAATTCAAAAACTGCTAAAGTCTAGATTGTCTTCAAAGCCTACTGTTGACATGAACAATTTCTATTCTTTTTCTATGCAACTTTGCCAGTCACTTAAAAGACTACTAATAAGCCTCGACTTGATTACAGCTATTCCACAGTAACAATTTATAAATACTCAGAATGTCATTAAAATCAAAATTTCAGTCATGTTTTATAGATAAGATGAAATACAAGTCAAATAATGTTAAAATTTAGTTGCATAATATTATATAAAAAAATTTAGTAACAAATGTAATCTAGAACAAATATTTCCAGATCCAGTCGGAAAAGTTACAAATCTTTATGCATGAGTTGATATTCTGGAATATTTGGTTATGCTCTTGTCAGATAATGGTTCTCCTTAAATTGATAAATCAGAATTCAAATAATTCATTGCATTTTATCCTTTTGATAACAGTTAAAGAGACAGAAGTTTTACCCCATTGATAAACTAAAAGAAGTTTTCATTAGAGTTAGGCTACTTCTACCACACTCTGTTATTGAAAGTACTATATATGATGTTCCAAGATCCTTAATCTCTCACTCCAACCCAAAAAAGAACGTGTTCATTAAGAAACAAAAGAAACAGAAAGAGAAAATCCCATGAGTGCAACTTGCTTCTGAAAATCAACCAAGTATTACTGGTTCAGAAAATGCCTAGGAAAAATGTGTACATGTGTGCATGAGCATTCGATGGAACTAAAACATGGATCCTTTAATGAAAATGACAAACTGGATGACTTAGAAAAAAAGAACAAACCTGAAGGTTTATCCTTCATAGCCACAAACATTCCCAAGAATATGCAGATGACTGAGAATAAAACAGGAACGAGAAATGCAGGTGCAACCCGATTTATCATCTTTACTCCTCCAAATACAATAAAGCATAAAAGAATGGTCACAACAATCCCATAAATTTTGGTCAATTTGTTTGTTGGGTTAGGACTATACTTACAACGCCAATTCCATTTTGATAATCAAATTCCTAACCTATGCAATTTGGTCGTCGTCAAGCATCCAAGAGGATCTTGTCTTGAGGTTTCATTCTTTGGCAAAAATAGCTAATCAATACTAGAGTGTCAATCATATGGTGAGGGCATGAGTTAAGAAGCTTTCGAAACCGTTCCCAATACTTATAAAGTGTTTCCAATTCACCTTGGACAATGCATGAAATTTTTTTCCTCAATCTATCCGTCACCTCCGGAAGAAAGAATTTATCTAAGAACTCCCTTCTAAGAAAATCCCAATCACCAACAATCTCATCGGACAAAGTGTAGAACTACTCCTTAGCTCTTCCCTCTAGAGAAAATGGGAAGGCAAGCAACCAAATAGCAACCTCATTGGAACGCTCCCGCCTAGTTGTTGAGCACACACCTTGAAAGTCTCTAAGGTGTCTAATAGGATCTTGAGCGGGAAGTCCATGGAACTTGGGTAGAAGATTAATTAAGGCGGTTTTGAGTTCAAAATTAGCATTTAACTCCGGATAACGCACTTGAAGCGGTTGAAGAACAAAATCCGGAGCACCAGCTTCCTCAAGAGTAACTCTTCTTGGAGCGGCCATAGTATCGGTACCTAAATCAATAGAAGAAGAATTAGTAGTATCAATGGAGGAGTAGATGGTTTCTTCCTCAAATGACGTTTCAGATTCACCCTCGAGTACGGTTGGTGAATTGGTAGGAACCCTTTCACCACTTCCAAAGGCTAACCGTCTCCGAGCTTGCCTAAGATGTGAGATAGTTCTCTCAATTTCTGGATCAAAAGGGGCTAAGCTCGGATCCGGTAGTGAATGCGTCATTCAATGAAAGAAGCATAGAGCTCATGACAACAAGATGCACTAAACAAAGATCAATCCTAACTAACAATTGAACTAGCAAACAATCAAGGAAAAATGCAAGTATTCACATATCAACGTATTTACACTAACTAACAACATGGCACACGTATGCAACTTCCCGACAATAGCGCCATTTTGATGCGCGATATTTTTTCGGTATAGAATTTTCTAATAGAATTATGTTGTGAGTATAGTCTAAACCAACAAGCTATAACGCATCAAACATAGAAAATGTGTCACCACAATTCAAAATCAATAACCGGGAGTAGAGTCCCGAGTCGTTCTCCCTAGGAGTTGCCCTAAGATGTACATCATTGGTTAGGAGTTCTTTTAGTAGTTTGAAGTTGAGTACAAGAAAAGTAAATAAACGTGAATTAAAGCAATGAGCAATTAACAATTGAACTAAGAAAAACAGGAACTTAAGCTAGCAAGTGAATGATTATCAATCAATGTAAAATCCTTGGCTAGGGTTGGAAATTGGAATTCCTATCCTCATTGCCTCCAACAATTGTGATAAGAATTGGTTATTGCTCCACTTAGTTAACCTCTAACTATGAAGGAAAGTCAAGTGGAGATAATCAATTTGAGTCCACAAGTCCTATTCAAATCCCAAAGAAAGACTAGAGTTAGTGTCATTCAAATCAATTAGCAATATCTAATTATTAATCAACAAAAGGCTTTGACAATTCAAGTGTCTCCAATTATCCAACCCCTAAGCCAAGAGTGAAAATCTACTCCATAGCTATAGTTGACATTTTCTCAAACACTTGGTGAACAAGAATGAAAGGCATTGTGATGTTGAGAAGAGAAATTGAATTCAAACTATCTAATACAAGCAATCAACAACAATAAAGCAATTAACAACAATGAACATGAAATTCCTCAATGATTAATAGAAATCAAAGTAACAAGATCCAAATCCAAGATCTACAATGCTAGAGTAACAAGAACACTAAATTGAGAGTAGAAGAGTGAGATCTACAAATTAGAACAAAATAAAATTGAATTAAATTCAGATCTAACCAAAGGATCCAAGTGAAATTGAAATTGAGAAAGCCAAAACCTAGAGAGAAGTTTGAGTTTCTCTCTCTAGAACCACAAGTTCAAAAACTAGATAGCCAAGTGTAAAATGTGTGAATCCCCTTCAAGCCTTGGTCCCTTGGGTCTTTTCCCTCTAGAATTCAGCTCAAATTGGGCCTGGAGCTCCTCAGAAATCGCCAGCGATGACTTCCCTAAAGAAGTCACGTGCCGAGCGTCATGCGTACACGTCGTATGGGTTTTTACAATCCACGCGTACGCGTCGATAAGATTCTGCCCAGCCACGCGTATCGTCCACTTATGTATGCTTCCTTTCCCTCTTCTAGACCATTCTTGCCCCTATAAACTCTGAAATCACTTAACAGACAAATCACGGCATCGAATGATAATAGAGAGAGATCAAAATATAGCTTATTTATGGTTTAAAAAGCATGTTTTCAACCATTAAGCAAAATTGGGAAGGAGACATAAAACCATGCATTTTATATGGATAAGTGTGACAGAATATTGATAAAACCCCCAAATTCTCTACAAAATAAACCCTAAAATTGCAACCCGACGTGTCTGGTAGCTAATCTGGGCACAGTCTCTCTGTTGCGCATGAATATCATTAAAGGGAATACGTGCCCTATCACCATTAGAGGGTATCTGCGCCCTGTCGCCATTAGAGGGTATCGATGCCCTGTCATCATTACAACCAGAGAGAAAACACAAGCATAATCACATTCAACATTTTCCAACATTATTCATTTTCCACATTCGTTCATTAATCATATATGCATCTCCGGCATACTCGCCACATGTTAAAGCTTCCCCAATCAATCATCATTGTTATCAAATCTCAAACGTTAACCTGGAGCAAGCGGAACAAACCACAACCCTTGCTACTACCCAAGTATCACAAATACACATTCATTCATAATCACACTCCATTATTACCAATTTTCAAACAATGATCCGGAGCAAGTAGGACGAACCACAACCCTTGTGTCCATCCGGAAAGCCTCTATACTAACCAACCTGGAGCAAGTGGGGTGCAACCACAACCCTTGCATCTACCTAGGAGGTACGTTCTCATATGCCCAGGAGGAATCAAGGAGGGGATCTTAACCTCCCACCATCTCGTTGGGGGCGATTTTGAAATACCAGGAGGAACAAGGAAGGGGATCTTCGCCTTCCTTCATCTCTCTGGGGTCGCACTTTCGAGAAAGAGAGCTCAAGATAGAACTATCATTCAAAATCATATTTTCATTTCCAGCCATAATCAATATTTACCATAGCCATCCGGCTCATAACATAACCCGTGACCAGCCAATAATCATTATTAAATACAGCCCTTCGGCTTACGACATACACCGCACTCCCATCGTCACCCTAAACAACTCATACAATCATCATTACTCATTATTCATCATTGATATACACTTTACTTCATCCACAAGTTACTACATATCCTAGTTTCTTTTCATTATTTGGCATACTATAAGTATTTAGGACATAAAGGGTAAGAATGGAGCCTTAGAAGTATGAGATTTGACTTGAAAACTCAAAATCAACTTTGGGGTGAAAACGGAGTCATGCGTGCGCGTCGCCCACGCGCACGCGTGGAAGGCAGCAAGATATAGTGATGCGTACGCGTCCCCCACGTGCACGCGTGGATGGGACAAAAGGCAAGTGACGCCTGCGCGTCAACCACGCGTACGCGTGGGTGCGTTTTGTGTCTCAGGCACAAAACTGGCACAACCCAAGCACAGCTCTCAGGAATTTTGGCTGGGCAACTGATTTAGCCCATCGACGCGTACACGTCGGTCAGGCGCACGCGTGGGAAGTGAAAATTTGAAAATGAAGCGTGCGCGTTGACCACGCATACGCGTGGGTGTGCATTCTGCTAAAAATTTTACTAAGTTAAAAAGCTGCAGAATTTCATTTTTGAACCTCAAACTTCCACCACACATAACTTCTTCTACAAAATTTCTTTTTCAACCATTTCTGAACCGTTGGAAAGATCTTTGAATAAAATTTCATAAAAATCCATTTTTGAAGAATTCCAAACTCCGTGGACCAAGTTACGGACCACCAAAATTGGTCAAAAATTAGTTTTTACCCCAAAACTAGAAATCACCAATTTTTCTAATGTTCACAAACCAAATTCATTTTCACTCATCCAAATGACCACAACCCAACAACATTCACATGATTACACTCAACCAAACCAAACCTACCCCCTCTACACAACTTCACCTAAAAACTATCAAATTCCGCATCTTAATTTCTCAAACCTTATTATTCAATATCCAAACCAATTATTCACACATTCAATATCTAGATCCATCCAATCACTTATATGATCACACAATACACATATCAACTTACCTTTCTTACCTCTTTCCGGCCTCCGACCCAAGATTCACGGCCTCCGGCCCAGCTTCACAATTTAAATGCATATACCACAAACCAACATTCATTATCCAATTCATCAAATTCTCAACACACCAAACATACAAATTCACACAATTCTCAACCCAATCAATAATTCACATTACATATCAACTATGCATATTAGAACCAACCATTTGCACAATCCAAACTTATCCTAGGGGCATCTAGCATAGGAGTTCTCATCACACTGCACGGTTCACTTATTTTTGTTCGTTGGCCCAATTTTGGGGCAAAACCTTTAAAATTAGGGTTTTAAATCGCATTTTAAATATTTCTACCTTTCCTAATTATAAATCCTAATTTCTTATCCTTATTCACTTAGAATTAATTTTCCAAGCTGTAGTACCAGACATATCTCAGTCGGTACTGCCGGTTAAAATTCCAGTGTGCGTGCTTACGCAGAAAACTATGTATTCTGACTCAGAAAAATCCACTGAGGCCAAATATCATATTTAAATATCAAATTTCGATTGCTAAATTTTATAACCATATTCGCTCCTATTTAATTTATGAGTTAATTAATTATGGTTTGACTGGGTTTTACATTAAACCCCCCTAACAGAAATTTTTGCCCTCGAAAATTCCGTCCGTCACCACGAGTAAGTGAGCGTAGTCTGCCTTTATATCCAATGCATAGTAGTTCCAATGTCTTTTTACTCTATGCGCTTCTGTTGCCGCGCTCTGATTCCTCTATCTCTAAGGATCTCGATCATTCGTCCAACGCCGACCAACAGCCTTGTTCATTACTTTCGTCTTTGTTTTTAAAAGTCAAATGAGTTTGAAATAACAAGTTAACAAAATTATAAGAATCTGATTTTCTTTAATAATCTATAAAAGCATTCGAAACACATCTCTTTTGTTAAAGTTACTCAAATAAAAAATCATTTTCAAAACCATAACCAGCACTCTTTCAAATTCTTGGAAAAATTTCGACAGCACCTCCCCTAAAAAATTGGAGTTTACTACCCGTCACAGATTTTCTCAAACCAATCTCAATACAACATCAGCATTTCAATTTAATGGTTTTCAAATTCATTTTTTCAAAACCAATCATTATAAATCTCAATCTAAATCCAAGGCCACCATGACTAAATATCATAGTACTCATCTCTCAAACACAACGACTTGCACTCACTCATCATCTAAATCCAATTACGCATCAACGATCATTTTCTCATCCGTTTCAGAACTATCAAAGCTCACAGCCGCAATCAAATCTAATTATCTGGGAATCATTACTTGCATTAACACACTAAAACCTTCGAGTATTCAAACTTAAGATATTTTAGTCAACTTTTACAGCTCCTATTTGTAACTATCCTGTGTTACTGCTTCCGCAAGTTTTTGCTGCGTCACTCTGATTATTAACTACCAAGAATCCAATCATTAATCCATGTCATATTCCCCTATCGAATCACAAAACCTAGGCCCACTTCTAAGCTTTCTCAACCTGACAGAAATAATGCTTATGCTCATCATGAGACTGAATCGCATCCTCTTAAAAATCCTTGATCTCTATATTCACATTACCTAATCATTTAAAACCTATAATATCCACTGCCTAACAATTTGTCATCCTCCGATTTCTACTCAAGGGATTGATTTTCACAAACTTTCACTCCCCTTCAAATCCAATTACAAGCCCCTTCTACCCTAAATCATCATACTTCAATCAACTCAAACCTAATTAAACAAATTGTTCAAGCAACTATCCACCTCCAAGTGTTCTACTCATCAATCCAAAAATCAACACACCATTCTCATATATACCACTGCCAAGATTCCTATCACGGCGTTCCTTCACTAGTTCGATCTTGGGAATTCCTCGTTTCGATTACTTTATTCATGTCCATTAGACACCCTTCGGGTCTTGTCCATACTAAGCAAGCGATATCGAGGTGATCAGACTCAATATCTCTAGTTAAGTGCTTCAAATTACCAAAGATACACTCATGGACTTCATGCTAGATGTATCGGTTAGATACCCTAACTAGCACAGGCAAAGACTCAAAGTATGCATTGAAGCATAAGCAGTTCCATCCCTCAGGCTCACGAGGACGAACACCTTTCCACACAAAGTCTTATGCTTAAGTCATAAGACAGAGGTGGCGAGGTATTTCGACCTCTAAAAATAAAATTTAGTACATATAGTATTGTGAAGAATGTTTATAACTAGGAGCCTTTGAAGAAATATATATATATATATAAGGAGTGCCAAAAACACAAATATCCAAAACTCAAGATCCAGTTGCGAAGAAAGATAGCCTGAGCATAAAAGTATATACAAATATATATAAAGCAAGAAACCCAAAGGAAATCTAGAGGGCAAAATACAAAACCTATTCCCCAAAACAACCTCTAAGAGGAGTCAAAATAGTATATATATACATTATTTAATGGAGATAAAAGTATCTAAGCGAAAACATAAAACCAAAGTAAAGTCCCGAGAACAAGGATCTTCACTAAGTCCAGAAGTCTCCAGCATGCCTCTGCGAGTAGCCTCACGACCTGCATCTGAAAACCACAAAATTCGCATGGGTGAGAATTGGAGGTTCTCAGTATGATAACAGTACCCACATATCTAACATGTAATATCCTGCAAAAGCCGAAGGCAATCCTAGAACTTCCACCAGATAAATCAAAGCTTATAAACCGACTAAACCGTAAATGGCAACTGACTAAGGATCTTTAGTCTAACTAATACTTCCCTTTCCAATTTCTGCAGACCTCCCAACTGCCAGAAGTAATATAATATGGCAAACACAATTATATAACACAAGAAGATATACAGATAGGAAGCAGATATTACACTTAGACAACTAGCAGGTAATATGCAGTCATTTAGGTAATTTTAAACAATTCACATAGTATGAATATGATGAATGCATGTCCTAATGGCTAATGATATCATCTGTCGGTTATATAGCCAACCCGACAAGTCCTGGTAGCTAACCATTGGACAGTCTCTCTGTCGTGCATCCCCAACTCGAGTTATACTCAATCATAAATCATAATTCATATCCAACACCCTCACTGGTGTATATTCACCGGGCGAGCTCATACTTTCATAGTGTCCGACCACACTTACGACATGTGGTCAGCAGAGTATCGAGTCTCCACCTGGAGCACATGGTGGCTAGCCACTGCTTTCTCCCAAGAAAACTCGTATCTCAGCCGTAGCTCGGCAATATCTCAGCCATTTGGCTCATAATACAATCCATAACCAGCCAACTCATTAACAATTACAGCCCTTCGACTCATGGCATATCAAGCACTTCCACATTCATTCACCATATCTCATACAATGATCCTTGATCATTATTCATCATTATTTCTCCCCTTCTTCATCCACAAGTTACCGCATTTGCTAGCCCTTCTCATTGCTAGGCATATCATCAAGTTTTAAGACATAAGGGGTGAGATCAGATGCTTAGAAGTATGAAATTTGGCTTTAAAAACTCAAAAATTAATTTTGGGATGAAAACAGGGTCACGCGTGCACGTCGCCCACGCGCACGTGTGGATGGGAGAAAAATCAAGTGACGCTTACGTGTCAGCCATGCGTACGCGTGGGCGCGTTTAGTGCCCCAGGCACAAAACTGGCACAACTCAGGCACAACTCTTTAGAATTTGGTTAGGCCAATTGAATTCGCTCATCAACGTGTACGCGTGGGCCATGCGCACGTGTGGTAGTGAAACTTTGAAAACGACACATGCGTGTCGGCCACGCCTACGCGTGGGAGTGCTTTTTGCCAAAAATGTTTCTAAGTTAAAAGCTGCAGAATTTACAGTTTCAAACTCCAATCTTCTGACGGGCATAACTTCCTCATTTCAAATCATTTTTCACTCGTTCTTCGAATGGCATAGACATCCCAGATCCAATTTCATTTCTAAATAAGTTTGGCATAAAACGGAGATCCGGAGTCCATGTTATGCTCCGTCAAAATATGCCCAAAAACCACATTTTCATAAAAAACCACAAAGTGCCATTTTCAAAACAAACCAATTCCAACCCTTTTTGAAATCAACCAAAACATACCAAAAATCAACTTCAAGCCTCCTCAACTCAAATGTTAACATTTTTATCAAAACCATAACCATCAACCCACTATATTGACCAATCTCATCAAATAATCCAATTTAAACACAATACCATGTTATATATATTTTCCTCATTCCAATTTCCAACAACACCATTTTCAATCAATCATCAATACATAAAATCATCACCACCCTCATTCTCAACATGGTTTCACCCATATTTCAACCTTAACCAATTATCAATCATATATCAAAGCATGCATATCTCTCATGCATCACACCACCAAATTATCAATATTCATAATCACATATATGACCATACAATTGATTTCAATCATTCAACAACATCAACCATTCAAATCCTATCTTAGGGCCTCTAGCCTAAGTTTTTACACCACATTATATTTTAGATACAGGAAACCGAGACCATACCTTAGCCGATTTCCCCGCTCAACCCGGAGCACTTCCAATTCACTTTTTCACAAGATCACGAAGCTCCAACACCTCCAAGAACAAATTTTTAGCACACCAAAGCCCTTTTCCAAGCTTTCCAAAATCTCAATCAAGTTTCAATATTCACAAACACACTACCTAAGCCACAATTATCACATCCAAACACAACAACTCAATACCCAACATCATAAATCAACAAATTCCACTAGGGTTGAGAATCTTACCATACCCAAGGATCAAGGAGACAAAATTTCTCTTCTTCTTCAAGCTAGTTGGGTCCTATAACATCAACGAGCCCAAAATCTCAACATTTTCACCCAAAATTTCGAATTTATGGCTGAGAAAATTGGACTAGATTCGTGGCTTATTTCAAGAATAAAGTAGTGGATTTTGTAGAGCTCTTCACGGTGAACGCGTTCCCGCAAACAGTGCGGCAATCGGAGCTCTAGATCAAAAGTTATGGTAGTTTGAAGATCAAATGATAGGTAGAACTTTGAGAGAGTGTTCTTCCCCTCTAATTTCCTTTTCTCAGCGTGCTTGAGTGTTAGAGAGGAGAGAGAGTGCTGTTTGTTAGGGTTTAGGTTTAGTTTGGTTGGGCCAAGGGCCCAATATTGGTCCGATTGGCCCGGTTTGGTCCATTCGGTCCAAACTTGGGCCAATTTCTATGAAATTGGTATCAAAATTCTCGTCTCAATCTACTCTATCATATTAAGCTATAAAAATCACATTTTCACCTTTCTAGAATAAATTCTCATTTATGGACTAATTAGTCATTAATTAACCGGGTTTTATATTATACCCACCTAATTGGGAGTTTTGCCCACAAAATTCAAATTCAATTACCTGAGAATAAGTGCGGGTAATCAGTTCACATCTCTGACTCAAACTCCCAAGTGTACTCCTCAACACCGGCTCGACTCGATGCCACTTTGACTAACGAGACCTCTTTTCCACGCAACCGTTTGATACTAGTATCGTCAATTCTGACCAGAGTCACCGGAAGCGTCAAATCTTCTTTCAACTAAACCGATTCAGGTTCTAACACATGGCTAGCATCAGGAGTATACTTTCGAAGCTACGACATGTGAAATATGTCGTGCAAGTTCAAAAGGTGAGGTGGTAGAGCCATTTGATACTCCACCGGTCCAACCCTCTCCAGGATCTGAAACGGACCAATGTACCGAGGATTCAATTTCTTTCTTTTAATGGCCCTACCTACTCCTGTGGTTAGAGTAACTTTAAGGAAAAATGGTCTCGTTTCTCAAATTCCAAGGGCTTTCGCCTCTAATCGGCATAACTTTTCTGACGACTCTGCGCAGTGAGTATCCTATCTCGGATTTTCTTGACTTGTTCAGTGGTCTCAGCTAGCATCTTCGGCCCCAACAAGCTTTTCTCCCCAGCTTCATACCAACATAGCGGAGATTGACATTTTTTCCCGTACAAGGCCTCATACGGAGCCATTCCGATACGCGCATGGTAGCTATTATTGTATGCAAACTCTACCAACGGTATATACTGATCCCAACTCGCCGGTTGGTCTAAAACACAAGCCCTCAACATGTCCTCTAGTGTTTGGATCGTCCTCTCAGATTGACCAACTGTCTGAGGATGGTAAGCCGTACTCAAACTTAATCGGGTTCTGAAAGCCTTCTGAAATGCACCCTAAAATCTCGAAGTGAAATGAGGATCCCTCGAAATCTTCTTTGATAGATTTTGGGCTGCCACTGCCTTTTTTGTTTTATGGAATACCTTCATCGAATTAGAAGATGACACCATCTCTAAAAGAAATCAGGAAAATAGTCACACAACGAACAATGACAAAAACATAACTACAAGTATAAATTCTAAAAAGGCAAAAATCAAGCACTACCTAGCTTGGAGCGGAGAAGGGAAGGATCCCCTAAAAATCTCTTAGTATCTAGATGAGGAGGTTCTCCCAGTGCTCCTCCAAAACACCCACAAAGGCCCTCTTTACCTCATCCAGACTATCTAAAGAATACTTAAGGACTACGGGCTCTTTTTGCCACCATAAAGGGAAAATGGGCTCATTGTTCTCATCCAAGAAAAAGGGGTGAACTTCCTCAACAGCTTAGACTTTGAAATAGAAGTTTTTAAAATCATGAAAGGAGTCATCAAAAATAGAAAAAACTTTCTTTCCTTGGTTAGCCCGAAAGGCGGAAGGAGATCCAAGAAGCCTCCTTCTTGGCCACCCTCGGCTTAGTCAACACAAACAGATAGAGAAAAAGACTAAGGGAAGGTCAAACACCCGACTCCTGACATAGAAGCTAAAAAATCTTCATAAAGGCCCAGAAGTTAGGATGAAGTTGAGAAGGGGCAAGATTACAGTTCCAAAGAAGGTCGGACTCGAACTCGGTAAAGGGTAGAGTAACGCCTAACTTCATGAAGAAGCAGTTATATGCATAAAAGAAAGGACGTTCCGCCGAACTTAAAGGGGGAAAACTAACCCTCTCCTCGGGATTAAAGGACACTAGCTCATAGTTTTTCTCGTCCTCCCTACTCTTACAAACCCTATGAAATCTCCTAAATTTCTCACAGTATTCAGGATCCGCCACAGAAACACACCTTAGCACTATGGAATATAAGCAGTCAGCCACACCAGGAGGAACCTTTGTGGACATTTCAATAATATTTCTATGAGAAGACATAAAAAAAATACACCTACAGCAAGAAAACAAAAGAAGCATCACTACTAAGTAACTCGAGCAGAATCAGATAAGTAAGAAACAAACAGCAATAAAAAAGAGCACCCCAAGGTTCACAAAAACATAAAAAATGAATCAAAATCCAATGGCACCCTTTGGAGGCAACAACGCAGAATACAGAAAGGAAGAAATGTTGCGAGTCAAAACCCTAATTCTCAGAAACACAAAAAGAAAAACAGAAATCCAGGCACCAACATTTCTTCAAAGGTACAACAAAGCAACAAGATATAAACTTTTTGTAAAATAAACATGCAATATCACCAGAAGCCAACATGGTAGAATCGAAGCTATCAAACCAGAAAAATACGAAAGGCAGAAAACAAGAATACCAACCTGCAATGAAGAAATGAGCGAAAGCAACAGGTGAACAGCAAAAACACCAAGATCCACGAACGCCTCTCAAAAAGCTCCAGAAAGCTTGAAAGAACCAGATGAAGAAGTTTTTCGCAGAAAAGCAAGAAGCAAAATGAAGCAAAAAGGGAACAAAAGAGCAAAGACCCCCTCTTCGAGTTCAAACAATGTTTAAAGAGGGAAAAAATAGCAAAACAAACAAAGGCCCACACAATAAAGCCTTAAAGACGTTCGCACACTCCCAAGGGAATAACGCTCTCGAAAGTAATTTCTCAATTAAGGAGTGAAGGAAAAAATGCTTCGCATTACTAAAAGGACATTCAAAAACGCAAGATTCGCATGAGAAGAAGCAAGCCAGAACAGCCAAAAGAAAGATGCTTGAGCACAACTTCCCCAAAGAAGTCGAGGTCCATAAAGCACGATCTCGCGGGAAGATCGGAGCTCAAGCAGGGGCACTGTTCATACCCGGATCGAGCTATGAGGTTCGGGTTGGATTAGAGCAAAATGACCAACATCTTTAAAGGTTGGTCGACCAAACAGGTTCTTCACAAAGAGCTCGGGCAAATCGCCACGAAGGCCCAAGAAGGCCTAAAGCAAAAAGGATGCCTCCCACTAGAAGGCGGTCGGCCAAAGATAATGGTCTCACCCACCAAAGGATAATATAAGATAACAAACTTATCTCAAAGGAAAGTCGTTAAAATACTACTATGAATACACTGGAGCACCCAGGTATAATAGATACTCCCATTCTACAAAAAATCTGCCTAAAGCCCGTACTGACTTAAGCATCGGAGTCTCTTACAGGTACCACACCCCTCCGGTGAACAAGGGCCAGTAGCACCTCCTACTCCAACAAGTCAGACACGGAAGCCTCGACCAAACCAGAAGATCTCCTCCGAGATCGACCTCCCAGTTTCAGGTAACTCTCGGAACATACACCAAACTTAAATTTTTGAAAAACTAAACACAAATTTTTGAAAAATTAAAGAAAATAAACAAGAAGACACCAAACTTAAAGATTAAAACAAGACTCAAACAAAAAGACTCTAATTTTGAAAAATTTTGCAAAAAGGACTCAGAATTTTCGAAAATCTTAACCAAGAACAAAAAACAAAAGAATCAAACCAAGAACAAAGATTAAACAAAGAAAATAAAAATATTTTTGAAAATTTTTTCCGAAAATTGAAGAAGAAGAAAAAAAATAAAAGACTCAACACAATAAAAAAATTACCTGATCTACGGAACAAGATAATTCGTCAGTTTGTCCAAACTCGAACAATCTCCGGCAACGATGCCAAAAACTTGGTGCACGAATCCCCACACTTTTATACAGCTGTACCAGCAAGTGCACTGTATCGTCCAAGTAATACTTGAGTGAGTCAGGGTCGATCCCACGAAGATTGTGGTTTGAATCAAGCTATAGTTATCTTGCAAGTCTTAGTCAGGTGAATCAGAAGGTTGTTGGATTGATAGAGTGAAAAAGGTCTAATATAATAGGGTGCTAATATTTTGTATATAAAATAGAATTAGTAATAGGAATATAGTTGAGGATTGGAGTTGCTTTGTCTTTCTGCATTAACTCTGGTAGTACTGTTTCCTTTGCTTGTGAATGATGTCTTCAATGGTAGTCTATATCTGATTGGCGCTGGTTTGAGTAGCCGCCAATACTCCTCTAGATCTGAACCCCAGGGTTAGTGCGGATCCATTCTGATTGAGGGTGAAGCTCCTGCAGTTCATTCTCCTTGGTGATCCTACTCAAAGTGCCACAGACAAGGTCGAATCTTCTGGATCAGAGGATGTTGCGCCATTAGTTCTAGCCTCTACAACAGAGACCCTAATCTCCCTGTAAATCGGCTGAACTGATGTCTCGACAAGTCCCCAACGAAGTTGTGGATTAGCCGTCTAAGAGATGTATAATCAAGCTGGAGGTTCATCATTGTCCAATGAAAGACGCACTATGAACCCATGTAGAATGTGATAACCTTATGCCAGTTCAATGCATTCATATTGATGAAGAACGAATATACATCTTAGAATTGATCAAACACGGATCGAAGAGAAACAGTAATACTTTTATTAATTCATAGGACTCAACAGGGCTCCTCCCTTCATCTTAGGAGGTTTAGAAACTCATACTGAAAGGAAAATACAATGATAAAACGTGTAAAATATGTAAAACGCTGATTAAAGGTTCGAATAACATAATTCTAATCACTTAAATACTAAACAAATGACTAGTAAGGGTAAAACAATCTTTTTAGTGCTAAAATCCAGTTCTGGGGCCCACTTGGTGAGTGTTTGGGCTGAGCTTTGATGAGATCCATGTGATAGAGAGCCTCTAGGGCATTGAATGCTGGCTAGGGGGTCCTCTCTGGGCGTTTGGATGTTGGTTTCTACTCTTTGGGCGCGGGACACCTGGAAGGGGGCACGAGGCTGGCGTTGGACGCCAGTTTTGGGCCTTCTAATCTGAAACAAAGTATTGACTATTATACATTCTCTTCCGAGTGCAAGGAGGTCAAATCTAGACAGCAGCTGCAGTGCTTTCTCTGTCTCTGAATCAGAATTTTGCTCCAGCTCCTCAATTTTAGCCAGAAAATACCTGAAATTGCACAAAAACACAAAAACTTAGTAGAATCCAAAAATCTGAATTTAACACTAAAATCTATAAAAACTTAATAAAAACTAAACAAAATATACTAAAAACTATATGAAAATGATGTCAAAAAGCGTATAAAATATCCGTTCATCAAATGGCTTCCAGGAGAAAGGGTCGTATGCTTCAGCTCAAGAATTAGCACCTGTAAGAAATAAAAACTTGCAAAGGTTATGTCACTAGAATGCCTTATCTGAATTGCGAGTCGGAATGTGTCGGATTCGGGTCGAAACTGACAAACAAGCTCATTACCTGCGATAGGACTAGACAAGCATCATCCTTGTTGCGCATATGCATTTTACTTGATACGGTGAAAGTGGTTGTGATTGTCTTCTTGTGTTTATGCATTCCCTAATATTATTCTGAATTGTGGTGATTAGATACTTCTCTGTGACACTTGTATATTTTGTTGTGGATTAATTGAACTGTGATAATCCTGACTTGACTAACTACCCCGACCCTACTAAGAACTCCTAGTTCTTACCCCTTTCCTTCCTCCCCCTTTCGGATGGAGGCCGAAGTTCTGTTTTAGGAGAAGGACACTCCCTGTATATATGAGGATATTGTACAACATAGGTTTACATAGTAGTTGCAGAGATTAGGCTCCGTATGTACATTCTGCGTGACCACCCCCTCCGTCATCTGATTAACACTCCACACTATAACCTCGATATGCCTTATGAGTTCCTGTTGCACTGGCTCCATCCGGATGCTCTGTTCACCGGTTCCATGATAGGCATTTATCTCATTAGCATCC
This sequence comes from Arachis duranensis, assembly GCF_000817695.3. NCBI lineage: Eukaryota > Viridiplantae > Streptophyta > Magnoliopsida > Fabales > Fabaceae > Arachis > Arachis duranensis. Next base: position 24,531,631 of record NC_029774.3, on the reverse strand, counting down.
CGATTAGCCTGCAGATCAGGTGGACCTTGAGCCTAAGCCTATGAAAGAGCAATAGCAGAGCCTATACCGGAAAAGGATAATCCTGTAGAGCAGATCTCAGTATCTTCATCTGAGCCGTCATCTGAGGAGCCACTCACTGCCTCCATTAGTGAACCGACGAGTGTTGGTCAAACCAGTAGTACGAGTGCCAGAGCCTTTCCTGAGACTATTGAGATTTCAAATGATGAGGATGAGGATCACAAGGAGTGTTCAGATGTGATTATGATTTCCTCTGATGATGATAGTTGATGCTTGGGAGCTGAGGAAGTTGCCTTTTGGTAGTTCTTTTTGTGTGTTAGCCTAGCTTTTGTGTTAGTCTCTCACTTTTGATTAGATTCGCTGAGAGAGTAGGGTGTATATAGTTGACTAGGCTAGTTTCGGGTGCCAACTTTGGGGCTTCTTATATGAACCAGGTCCCGGAGTATTGATTTTATACGTAGTAGCAAGATGTGAAGGATTGTATGCTAACTTATGATATATATGACAATACCTTTATATGTATATATGATCTATGATATAAGTTATATTTATGTATAATGTTGGCCTTGTGCATGCTTTACTTAATTCCTTATTATGGGCTGTGTATGTTTAATTAGCTGCCCTCGCAAATCTTTTTATAAAGTGAAAATTTTCCCAAAAATTCAATAGTGCACTAATACAATTACAGGCTTAAGAGTAAATAGTTAAAGTTTTGGGTAAGCAAGTTGGTGACACTTGGTTTTTAGTATGATCATGACATACTGTGAATTGGGTCGTTACAATTTGGCATCAGAGCAGTTCATTCCTATTAAAGCCTAGGGAAATGGACTGAATCATGCTTCATTGCATACTCTGAGTTGTGTCTCATGCATATAAGATATCCTTGTGATATGAAATGCATGATTGTCATTGTGTATACATTTTAGAAACTATTCACACTTTGCTTGAAATGTTAAGACTGATCACCTTAATATTGAATGCTGGGTGTGAACAAGATCTTGATGGCTGCACCGGGACGAGGGTGTGGTAGGCATGGTACGAACCCTATAGATGATCCGATGAGGGATGCGAATGCTTTTATAGCTGTGATGAACACCATGGCTGAGGTTGTGAATGAAACAGCAACTGTGACAATGTGAGCAATTGACCGTTTAGGAGAGAGGAACAGAGATCGTAACGGGGGACGCAATGGTGAGCGTAGTGGAAATGGTAATGATAATGAAGAAGTTGGAAATCACGATAACCCTATAACGCTGGCAACTTTTCTGAAAGTAAATCTGCCCAAATTTAGAGGAACACTGGTGGCTACTGAAGCTGATAACTGGTTTTGCAATATCAAAAAGTCGCTGTGAGCACAACATGTACCAGAAGGACAACACGTAAAATTTGCAACCTATATGCTGGAGGGAGAATCTGAACATTGGTGGCATGGAGTGTAACGCTTGTTGAGACAGGAGGTGGAAGAAATTGTCTAGGATGCTTTTAAGGAGGAGTTTTACAAAAAAAGTATTTTCCTAAATCTGTTCGTGATGCTAAAGAAATGGAACTGTTGCAGTTGACATGGGGGAATATGTCAGTGGCAGAGTAAACTCAAAAATTTGAGGATTTGTGCAGATTTTCTAAGATCTGTTAGGAAAACCCAGATGATTTTAATGAATGGAAGTGTTTAAAGTACGAAGGAGGACTTCGTAATGAGCTGATGCATTCATTGGTCCCACTGGAGATACGAAATTTTCCAAAGCTTGTCAATAAGAGTCAACTGATTGAAGACCGTGAACATAAGATGGCAGTATCAAGGATGAGTCAACCGAGCTTACCACCAAGGAACTTTAATAATTTCCATAGGCAAGCGATACACGGGGAGTACTTATCTGAGAAAACTGATGAGTGGATATTTTATACGCTTTTTGGCATCATTTTCATATAATTTTTAGTATGTTTTGTTTAGTTTTTTATTAAATTTTTATAGGTTTTAGTGTTAAATTCACATTTTTTATTCTACTATGAGTTTTTGTGTTTTTGTACAAGTTCAGGTATTTTCTTGTTGAAATTGATGAGTTAGAGCAAAAGTTTGATTCAAAGACAGAGGAAGTACTGTAGATGCTGTCCGGATCTGACCTCCTTGCACTCGAAAGAGCTTTTCTGGAGCTACAGAAGTCCAAATGGAGCATTTTTAACGGCTATGAAAAGCGGACTTCTAGAGATTTTCCAATGTATAATAGTTTATACTTTTCTTCGGATTAGAAGGCCTAAAATTGGCATCCAACGCCAGCCTCCTGCCTCCTTCCAGGCGTCCAGCGCTCAAAGAGCAGAGACCAGCATCCAAATGCCCAGAGAGGACCCCCTAGCCAGTGTTCAATGCCCTAGAGGTTCCTTAGCACGTGGATCTCATCAAAACTCAGCCCAAACATTCACCAAGTGCGCCTCAGAAGTGGATTTTAGCACTAGATAGACTGTTTTCCCTTACTAGTCATTTGTTTAGTATTTAAGACTTATTTTACATTCTCCATAGGGAGAGACACACACTTTACACCATATTTGAGTTTTATCATTGTATTTTCTTTTTAGAATGAGTTTCTAAACATCCTATGTTGAAGAGAGGAGCCTTGCTGAGTCCTATGAATCAATAGAAGTATTTCTGTTTTTCTTTGATCTGTGTTTGATTAATTCTAAGATGTATACTCGTTCTTCAATATGGTGAATAGGATGATCAGTGACAATCAGCTCTGTTCATCATACTAAGACGAACGTGCCTAACAAACACGCGCGTATACTTGGGTTCGTGTGAATACTTTAGTGGAAAGTACAAACCACCAGCTTGATTATACATCTCTCAGACGGCTAATCCCCGACGTCGTTGGGGACTTCTCGAGACACCAGTTCAGCCAATTTACGGGGAGATTTGGGTCTCTGTGGTTGAGGCTAGAATCCAAAGATACATCATTCTCTGGTCCGGAAGATCTGACCTTGTCTGTGGTATTTTGAATTGGATCATTAAGGTGAATGGACTGTGAAAAATGCTTAAAAAAATTTACTTGAATGGGAGTCATAAAAAATAAACTCACGCTATTAGAAGTGCTCCGCTGATGTTGCACCTGAGCATACCAAATCTCCGTCTATCTCTTACGTTCATCTTCCCTTCACTCGCCGATCACACAAATCTTCTTCTTCTCACATTCTTTTATATCATGGAGTAATAATAAGAAAAGAAAACTGAAAAAGGAGTGTGGGATTGTAGAAGTGAGAGTAGGCCACAAGTTATGGTAACTACTCTCATTGACCAAATATTTTTTTGACAGAATAATAGATGATAGTACTATTTATTATAGACTATGATGTCATTTCTCGCCCACCAAACCACCAAAATCTAATTTTGCATGTGAGAGCACACTAAAAATCAGGAAAGAGTACTATTTATTATAGCAAATAATGTCATTTCACCCATCAAACCACCAAAATTTGATTTTCCATGTGAGATCCCACTGAAAATCAGGTAAGAGAATCACTTCCCCCACCTAAACATAACGAATTCATTTTTTCTTTTTGAAGAACAATTCAAAGTGGGAGAAGAATCCACCTCGGTGAAGAATTCATGATGTTGTTAGTTATGTATAGATATATTGAATAAGTAATTTTAAACAAATGCAATCTAGAACACATGAATGAGTAAAATTCTGCATAAATAGAATTCAGCATATAAACTACCATTGATGAAATAATAAAATGGATCTTGCAATGAAACTACAAATTGATATATGTATGACTAAAAATCATGACAACACCTTATTCATACCAGACCACTCACCGATAATGTCACGATAACGGTAGACATTAGGTTATCTCAGTTGTTTTGAATGGCTTCTGACTAAAAAAGAAAAGAGTTTTTTAAATCAAAAGAAAATTGAAAAACCAAAAGAGAAAGGAGTAGGCCACAAGTTACCTAAGTACATCACAACTACTCTCTTTGACTCACATGCACAAATTGGCTTACCTACTTTATTTGACTAAAATTTTCTTGATATTTTATCAATCAATCAATCAACCACTTTATAAAAAAAAGTCCAACATCAAAATTCATAAACACTTCCAACATCAACAAATCACAACTAATATCAAGATTCAGTGATTCAGATAGGGATTAGAAGCATATACACATTTTTAAAATTCTTTCATTTTGAGCCATCTTCAATTTCACTTTAATAGTGTGTCTTCCTATCTGAAAATCATGTTTTCGATCAGGGTGGACAAGCTGCAATGTTATGTTAACATAGAAAAGTATTTAGTAAAAGCAATTTACATTGTGTTAGCTCCATATATTTTTCATTAGGCAAGATGTCATACTAATCAGCATAAAGTTCTTGAAATCATTAACCTAAACACTTTCTTAAAACCATACCCCTTTCCCTTTTATACCACAATTAAAGATAAACTAAATAAAGCATCCTTTCATTTTTGAACCAACTCAAGTCTATCCAAACCTCTCTTTGGCTCTTAAAACAGAAACAAATATATTTACTTTCATCATGTTAAAACTTTTAGCATAATATATTATGAGTATGAATTTCATAGTTGAAATGTTAACTAAAGAATAACAAAAGCAAAAATCCAATGAAAGACAATTTCAGGAATTTTATAGTAATTTGGCTTTCAACATTTCTGGATAAGGAACCCATATGGAACAGATGGATCAAGTAATATTTATCTGATATCTCTATTTTGCTTTCTATTGACCACAGAAAGTCATTTGTATGAATAAAAACTTGTGATAAATAAGATATTAACAAATCTTAAGTAATTGAGTATATCAGAACAATATCTCCAAACATTGACTAAACCATATTTTCGAAGGCATTCATCATAAAATCCATACACCAGTCGAATATATCGATGATCTATGCTAAGGTTAAGTAAATCACACCTTATGTAATCTATTGACTTATATAACAAATATTCCCTTAGAATTTCTGAAAGATAAGATAACATTGCATTAGATAACAAATATTTCAATTGAAGAAAATGGTTTAAAGAACCAAACCCTAAACTACGAATGATAATTCGATTCTCCCTTCCTATCATTGTGGTTCGGAAGTGATATCATTCTCAAGGGTCAACAGACTATGAAATTAAAAAGATGGAAAGAGAATTAAATCTTCTAATAGATCAATTAACAAACCAAAGAACATGTACATTACCAGAATATTTAAAAGAAGTTTAAGAATTCGATCTCTGACCTGACAGCCATTAAGAAAAATAATATTTTATCCTTTTCTCCTTTATGGTCGACCATATGGAATATAGGAAATAGAGGATGTTGTTTATCAGTTTGGAAAGGAGAAAATGAGACAAATTTAAACAGTTTGATGAAATTTGAAATGATGTATATCAATAAGGAAGATTTTTGGAACTTCGGGAAAGCTTGAATAGAAACTACAACCAAATAATGAGCAAACGCCATTATCAAGCAGCAACAATAGTGGTGGTGAAGAAAAAATAATGCTTTAATATAAATTAAAATATTTAATAAACATATTAACATTTTCTTTAAGAGCAAGCTCGACAACAATCATCTTCACAATCTTCCCTTCTCTTGCATACTCTTTCTCCTCACCAACAGATGTTAGCAGCCCATTGATATCTATAAAAACATATCAAACACTCAAAGCAAATATGGCTCACTATATAGAAAAATTTGGAAAAAAAATTAATACAACAGAACATACCAACTAAATAGGGATGATCGTTAGTCATCTTCAAAAGTTCAGAAAAAGAATAAACATTGAAATAAGTCATAGGGATGATATCATCATTAACACCAATAACAGTAGTACGATGCAAGAAAGCCAACTTGAACTCATGCTCTCTTGCTCTATAACCACCTTGGTTTGGAACAACACCAAAATAAGCCATTCTATAGACATCTCCTTCAACAATGACATCTCTAAATATATTAATCAATTGCTTCTTAACACTAGCCTATATCTTGCAACGCTGAAAATTATAGAAAACCAGAAATATTATGAAAACGTTGACAAAATCAATTTAAAACAAAAAATATATAGAACAAAAACCATCCCAATATTAAACATCATTATTTTTTTCAAACTAAAACATGACTTCCTTTAAAATAAAGTGAAAATAAAAAAATAAATCACTATAAGAAATAATTAAAAGATCTAAACAAAAAATATTGTCATATAACAAGAAAATTACATTTTCATCAACCAAGACCATCTCCATTGAATTAGCCACCACATGATTTTCAAAGGAAGGTACAACTCACACTCTTAACATCCTAACTTTAAGTCTCCATGCATCCCTAAGAGGATGAATCTTGTAATACCCTACCACACATAACTTTACACCTAGAATGTAAAACAGAGGTGGCGAGGCGCTACGACCTCTAAAAGTATATATATATATAT
>NC_029774.3:24499473-24525095 GCF_000817695.3 Arachis duranensis | reverse complement strand
AGAATGAACCAAAAGATAAACATAATTTCTATTCCTCCAAGTCAACCTCTAGGGGGGACAAAATACAAAAACCGAGTCCTAAGATAGTTCTTCGCTTACAAGAGTCTCCAGAATGCTCAGTGCGGTGCTTCGTCCTACATCTGAAAACAACAATATTTATATGAAATGAGAATCGGGAGTTCTCAGCATGGTAGTGGTGCCCACATAAATAATATATAAGGTCCCGAAAAAGCTAGAAGCAATCCTAGAACTCCAACACTCAGATGTTATACTTTAAACTAAAAACTAGGTGAACTATCTATGGTACTTAAGTTCTAGTCCAATTTTAGCTTAACACATCAATCTCTCCTTCTTCTAACCCTCCAAACTCCGGTGGAACTGCCCTCGTCACTCCTCCGCTAGACAAGGGGCCACTCAGTTGCACAGACAAACAATACAGGCAAGGAAAACACAAATAGGATGCAGTTACAGCAGGTAAAGCAGATATCAAGTAGACATAGTAATTTAAATAGGCAAACTCGAGTAATGCATACTCAAACAAAACAAACAAATGCACATGATAAATGCTTGCCCTATGGTTGGTGATATTATTTGTCGGTTATATAGCCAAACCCGATATGTCATGGTAGCTAACCTTGGACAGAAACACCCATCACAAAGAAAGTGGGATTGAGCCACAACCCCCTTGCTACTACCCACTTAACCCAGAGCAAGTAGAGTAACTACTACTGCTGCTACTACCCAGGCGGGTGTTTACAAGCTCAACCTGGAGTAAGTGAAATAATCTACTACTACTGCTACTACCCAGACTTCATAATCACTGACCTGGAGCAAGCGGGACGAACCACAATCCTTGCGACTACCCAGGTATCTCAATCACTGACCCGGAGCAAGTGGGACGAACCACAATCTTTGCTACTGTCTAGGTATCTCATTCAAGAATTCATTCAATCTCAAGTCAATCATCAACTTTTCATCATCCTCAATCATGTCTTATTCATCATTCTCAACATTTCATTGCAAAACTCAGTATTTCTGCGCTTCTCAACTTACATCATCACTTCATACCATGTTTAACTTCTTTCAAAGTTCTCAATCTAAGTTCTTCTTCTTCACAACCTTTCTCTATAGTCCCCTTTCCTTTTTATGATTAAAAACTAGGTATTAAGAGGTTTGGAAAGTTAGAGAATTGACTTAGCACTAAAAAGCCTTATTTTTGGCTAAAATAGGGGGCTCGCATCGCGTGCGTACTCTTGTGTACGCGAGCTTTCAGAAATTGAGTTTTGTGTACGCAGGTCTTACCCGCGTACGCGAGTTTACGAAACAGTGAGCATAGCTCGCATCGCGCGTGCAGGTCGCGTACGCGACACTCCCTTTTCTTCAAAAGCTATTAATTCATTAAATCAGTTTTATACACCTAAAATTCCGACGTTCATAACTTCCTCTACAAAAATCTGATTCCCACAAAATTTATACCGTTTAAATCTCCTGAAATTATCTTTAATCTAAAATAGATTTCATTTAAATCCAAAATACGAGCCTCAAGTTATGGTCTGCTGAAGTTCGTTAAAAATCTATTTTTACCAAAAACATTCAAAATATCTATTTTCCAATATTTCATTTTCAAACCAAGGTTTCTCAACCCAAAATAATACCAAGATCTATCTAAAGGATTTCCATACCCTTTTCACCCCTTTCTCAACATATCAATATCCACTTCTACCAAATTCAATCCAATAATTCATAATCATACAAAATTTCTTCATCATACACCAATATATCATTATCATTTTTTATAATCATTATCAAACCTCATCAACAACCAATAATTTACCACATTCTCACCATAAGCTCAAGATACACAACAAGACTTACTAAATCACAACAAGTTCACAAAATCAAACTTATCATACGGTCACCTAATCTAAGTTTTCACGTTACATTATATGTTATCTATGAGATACCAAAATCATACCTTCATCGATTCCTCCCTAATGCCAAAGCACATCAAATATCTCCATTCCTCAAGTGTCCAAAACTCTGAATCCTCACCGGACGAAAATCCAACATCCACGGTTCACTTTCTAGTCACTAATATCACCGAATTTGTCTCCAAAACATATATCTCACTCTAATTTCATATAAATACCACAAAAATCAAACTAGGGTTCATAATCATCAAGAGTTCACAAGAGTTAGTAGTTCCTCACCTTACTGATGGAAATTGGGACAAGACCTGGCAAGTCCACAAGGCTAGTTCGATCCTAAACACAAAAATTCAACAAAATCTCAACACTGTTATTCAAAGTTTTTGAAATTGGGGAAAGAAGAACTATGTATGAAATTGAGATTTTCTTACCAAACTATTCGATGGGTTTGGTAAAAGATTTTAAGACGAACACGTAGTCGCTGACGGCTCGTCAATCGGAGCTCCAGATTAAAAGTTACGTAGAAATGAAATTAATTCAAGGGTTTTGGAAATGTTCTTCACCCTCTCAAGTGTTTCTGCGTGTTCCTCATGATGTGGGAGGAAGATGAGCTGAAGCTCATATACTTTAGTGAGTTGGGTTGGGCCTTGGGATCGATTTGGGCCCAGTTTGCTCGATTCGGTTCGTTTGGCCCAATTTGGGCCAAAACCTTTAAAATTGGTGTCAAAATTCATATTTTAATTATTTCTACTTCATTAAACTAAGAAATTTAATTTTTAAATTTTCTTTGAATAATAATTAATTTATTAGATAATTATTCATTAATTACTCAGGGTTTACATCCTACCCCTCTAATAAAAATTTTTGCCCTAGAAAATTTCGGTTACTAAAAAAAGGAGATGGAAGTACTCTCCGAATACCTTGTCAAGGTCCGTGAGATGCTATTTGGTTCTTATTCACACCAAACAAGTGATATCAAGGTGATCAGTTTCAATATCGCAAGTCCAGTCATTCAAAGTCTCAAATGCATGCTCATGAATAAATATGTCATATATATCAGTTAGATATCCTAATTGGAATGTATAGACACCCAGAGTATGCCCAGAAGCATTTTTCAGTCTATTTTCCAGACTCTACAAGAACAAACTGCTCTGATACCATAATGTAATACTCTACCATAAATTTGTCTCTTTTGGATTGAGGACTTTGAAAGAAGTTAAACATGGTATGAAGTGATGATGTAAGTTGAAAAGTGCAGAAATGCTGAGTACCCCAAGGCACTTAGTTGATCTTTATCAAGCATCTTTAGAAAAGGATGACAAAGCAAAGGAGACTAATTTTATATTAAAAGAATGTTGCTGAAAGTTACATCACTCATTATGAAGTATCTGATTTCTTTGAGGATCATGAAAGAAATATTGGTCATTTGATCAATGATGAAAAAGTTTAATATTTAGGTTCGTTAAGTATTTATGTAAATAAATAATGTAAAAAAAAACTTGTTAAATTTTATTCCCAGTGTATTTGAATGATGTATATAAATAATGTTTAATAAAATATTTATATTTATAAATTTCAAAATCACTAAATGTGTCAAGTTTTAAAACAATAATAATAGTAATAATAATAAAAATTTAGTATTTGACACTATTTTTATATACAGTGTCTCTTAAAAAAATTCCAATCAGGAATACAATTTTTCTACGAATGTACTGCTACTCATTTATTATTATTATTATTATTATTATTATTATTATTATTTGTTTTTGAAGAAAATGACAAATATATAATGAATATGTTTGTCTTGCGAATAGTGCAAGTTCGCATACTATTCTCAAAAGTAATATATATTTTACTCATTTGTACCAAAAGAAGAATATATTAATACTATTATTAGCTCAACCAATATGATAAAAGGCTCCGGAAAAGCTTTAATTTTTTTTCCGGAGAAACAAAATTCATAATAAATAATACACTATTGTCTACCAAGTCTTTAAGGAACTTGTTGAGTTTTAAAGATATTCGCCAAAATGGATATCATATTGAAACAATGAATGAGAAAAATCATGAGTACTTATATATCACAACTCATGATTCAAATAAAAAAGTTATATTAGAAAAGTTACTCTCACTTTCATCTGGGTTATATTATACTAAAATTAGTGCAATTGAATCACATGTCATTGTAAACCAGAAGTTTACTAGTCCAAATGAATTTATAATTTGGAATGATCAATTGAGTCATCTTGGAACAACAATGATGCGGAGAATTATTGAAAACTTTCATGGACATTCACTAAAAAACTAGAAGATTCTTAAATCTAGTAAATTTTGTTGTGCTGCATGTTCTCAGGGAACACTAATTTTAAGGCCATCACTAGTAAAGATTGGATTTGAATCCTCTGAATTCCTAGAAATGATTCAACGCGATATATGTGGATCTATTTATCCATCATGTGTATCTTTTAGATATTTTATGGTACTAATAGATGCATTTTTGATATGGTCACATGTGTGCTTATTGTCTTCTCGCAACCTGACGTTTACGAGATTACTTGCTCAAATTATTCGACTAAAAGCACAGTTTTCAGAAAATCCAATCAAAGCAACTCGTCTTGATAATGCTGGTGAATTCACTTCCCAAGCCTTTGATGTTTATTGTATGGCTAATAGAATAAGCGTTAAACATCCAATAGCTTATGTTCACACACAAAATGGTTTAGCAGAATCACTTATTAAACGCTTCAAAATGATTGCTAGACCCTTACTTATGAGAACAAATCTTTTAGTCTCTGCTTGAGGACATGCCATTTTACATGCTGAAGCACTTATTCGATTGAAACCAATAAGTTACCATTAATTCTCTTCTCTGCAATTAGTTTTTGGTCAGCAGCCAAATGTTTCCCATTTTAGAATATTTAGGTGTGTGATATATGTTCCAATTGCCTCATATAACATATTCTTGCACCAAAATGGGACCCCCAAAAAATTGAGAATTTATATGGGATATGATTCTTCCTCTATAGTGAGATATCTTGAGATACAAATAGGAGATGTGTTTAAAGCTCAATTTACAGATTTTCATTTTGATGAATCAAAATTTCTAACATTGGGGAGAGAGAATAAACCTTTTGAAAAAGAACTTAATTGAAATGTATCATCCTTGATGCATTTAGATCTTCGCTCAGGATAATGTGAACTAGAAGTTCAAAGGATTATAAATTTGCAAAGAATAGCAAATGAGTTACCTTATGCATTTTCTGATACAAAAAGGATTATTAAATCCTATATACCAGTTAAAAATGCTCCAATCCGAATTGATATCCCAGTCGAACAAATGGCAACTGAAACAAATTCATGTAAGAAGTGTGGTAGGCCTATCGGTTACAAAGACAAAAATCTTCTAAAAAGAAAAGAGGTCAAATATTATTCCTATTGAAAAAGATAAAGACATAATAAAGACACCTGTAGTTGTCCAAAATTTTGATATAGTTTTGACGCCAGAAGATGTTCAGGTACCTGAAAATCCTGAAAATTGTAAAAATAATGAAATCTCGATAAATTATGTCTTTACAAGAGAAAAATAGAACCAAAATAAAACAATTGTCAATGAAATATTTACATATAATGTGGCATTACACATCATGCATGAAAGTAAGGATCTTGAGCCAAGAATAGTCGAAGAATGTCAACAGAGGAATGATTGGCCGAAATGGGAAGAAGCTATGAAGGTTGAGTTAGACTCACTTGTAAAAAGAGAAGTCTTTGGACCTGTAGTCTGTACAGCAGAAGATGTAAAACCTGTTGGATACAGATGAATATTTGTGAGAAAACAAAATGAGAAAAATAAAGTTGTACGCTACAAAGCTCGACCTGTGGCGCAAGGTTTTTCACAAAGGCCCGGTATAGATTATGAAGAAATATATTCCTCTGTAGTAGATGCAAAACATTGCATTATTTGATCAGTTTATCCGCATACCATAAACTACATATGCATCTAATGGATGTGATAACAACCTATTTATACGGATCATTAGATCGTGATATCTATATGAAAGTCCCTGAAGGACTAAAGATATCTAAACCATCCATTGAATACTCACAGGGGTTATACTCAGTAAAATTGCAAAGATCATTATATGGTCTAAAATAATCTAGACGAATGTGGTATAATCATCTTATTGAGTATCTAGCCAAAAACGGATTTAAGAATGATGATATCTGCCCATGTGTTTTCATAAAAAAATCTGCATATGGATTCATTATAATTACTGTGTACGTTGATGATTTAAATATCATTGGAACCCTTGAAGAGATTCCAACAATTATAAAAGCTTTAAAAGAAGAGTTTGAAATGAAAAAACTTGGAAAGACTAAATTTTGTCTCGACCTGCAGATCGAGCATACAAAAAATAGGATCTTTATTTATCAAACAACATACACAGAAAATATCTTAAAGAGATTTTATATGGATAAGTCACATCCATTAAGTACCTCAATGATCGTAAGGTCTTTGGATGTGAAAAAGGATCAATTCTGTCCTAAAGAAGAAAATGAAGATATCCTTAGTCCTGAAGTACCATATCTCAGTGCCATCAGGACACTAATGTATCTTGCTAATAATACACGATCCGATATATCATTTGCTGTGAATTTACTAGTAAGGTATAGTTCCTCTCCAACTAGAAGATATTGAAATGGAATCAAACAAATCTTTCGATATCTTCATGGAATGGTTGATATGAGATTGTTTTATCCATATGGATCCAAGTCACAGCTAGTTGGCTATGTGTAACACCCTAATTACCCTAAGCTTTACCTCGCATCGTAAAGCAAAGGTTAATCAGAGATTACGACAGTTCTAAGCTCGTACATATTATATATATAGAAAGAATAGTATAATCTAGAAGCCCGATGAAGGATATAGCTCAAAAACAGGATTTCAAAAGCTCAAAGCGTACCAACGAAGCTACTATCTTAAGGCACAAGAAACAGATAAGATGCAACAAGATATAAGTATATAATATCATAGGAAACTAGCCTTGACTCACGGAGTTTAAGCCGGCTAGCCATATACAGACCATATAGAAACCTGATAGTTTAAAAATAGTTTATACAAGTTTTTCTCTCATAATACAAGCCTCTAGGCTAAATAAAATACAAAAGAGAGATGTATAAACAAGATAAACCAAAAGACTCCAAAAGAATCAAGGATCCTCCGCTTCTGTCACCATCCAAAGCAACTCACCGAGGTTGGTTGTGACCTGCATCTAAAAAACACAATAAAGATATGGTATGAGAACCAGAGGTTCTCAGTATGGTAACAGTGCCCAGTGATGTAGGATATAAGACCCCGGGACACCAAAGGCAATCCTAAGCTCTATATCCATCACAAGATTCAGACTTAAAGCATTCAAAAACAAGCAAGCATAATTATAACAACATTAACTTAAATAAACCGGGTAATCTAACTTAGGGGATTTCTACTCTAACCAAACACCGCTGTCCCACAGCCTTCACCAACCTATTCTCCATGGGATCCCATCGCCACCGCCTTCCGAACCTTCTTAATCCCAGTAGAAAGCACAATTAATGACAATTCAGGTAATTCACAAGTAAAAGCATACAAGTCAAGTAGATCAAGTAAGCAAATAGGCATGTTATTCAAGTAGGCATACAATTACAAGTCGGCAAAGCAAACAAACAGGTAGAAAATGCATATGATGAATGCCTTCCCTACTGGTTGTGATATCACATTGTCGGTTCAACTGCCAACTCGACACATCTCCATGGAGACGTCGCCCTTCAGATTTCTCATATGGGAACCCCCGAGATATAGTGCCCGGATCACTGTCCAGGTACCGGTGCCTGCACGCCTATAGATCCGAAGGGATGCGAGCGGGATACTCTTGCCTCAGACCTCACATCTCAACGTAAGCGGGATTAACCACCGTCGTTACACCACCGCCGCTACCATAACAGGTGGGATTAACCATCGTCCCTGCCGGGTGCATAACGTCTCATAATCTTAGTAAAAACATTATTTCAGTGGTTTTCTGAAAAACATTTTCAGTATACATGGATCCATCATCTCATTCAGAGTCCACGACTCATCTCCACCACTGTCCATTCATAACTCCATTTTCACTTATTAAAAGTTCATCATTCCTCATCTCATATATCCATCACCCTTCACCTAACGTCAAACCGTTCTCAGCACGCTAGAAACCTAGGCCTCCATTTTTTAATTTATCATGAAACCATGTACTAGAACCCTTAAGTTACATCCCATGTTCTAATACTCAAAACTAGGCCCAAAAGTCTTAAAATTGTGTTTTAGAAGCTTACAACCTTGTTGGGAAGGTAGAATAGTTGAAAATTAAGCAAAATTTGAGAAACAGGACGTGTGCAGCCGCAGAGGGATGTGTGCGTGCGCACGCCCAGGAATTTTAAGATGTGTACGTACGCACAGGTGACAAAATTTTTAAAATATATTCACTTGCACAACTTGTGCCAACGCCCCCAACAGACTGACCTTCCCGATGTGTGCGTCCACACAGGTTGAAGTTTTTCCTTGGATATGTGCGCACACAAGTTGTGCTAGCGCTGCAAACAGAACGCACTTCCCTGCCTGTGCGTGCGTACAGGTGTGTGCATCCGCACAGGTCAAAATTCTCACAGGGTGTGCGTCCGCACAAGGGTGTGCGCTCGCACATATTAGTAATCATGAAATTCTGCAACGTTGTAGAATTTTCAGATTTTTAACACCAACTTTGAATGATCATAACTTCCTCTACCAAATTCCAAATTTCACAAACTTTATATCGATTTAAAGGGTTTTTAAAGATCTTTAATTTTAAACAAATTCAATCAGTTTCAAAAACTGAGGCAAAAGTTATGATCGTGCAAAGTTCACCAAAATTCCAATTTTACCAAAAGCCACAATTTACCAAATGTTCACAATTCTCAAACTACCTCCAACCAAAACAACATGAACCTCCCATTTACAACATAACTACCCTCTTGGGTAAAAAATTCATCACTTACCACATCTTTTCATCATATTTCACCATTCTCCAACCATCAATACCAATCATGCAATACCACAATAATCCCCATTCAACTCTTCAACCACATAACCATATCATTAACATTAATTTCACATATATCTTAACATTATCAATCATCATACATTCACCTCAATAATAATCACACCATCATAAATCATCATACATTAATATTTCAAACAACTCATCAACCATTATAATTCAAACCTATCCTATGGATCACTAGCCTAAGTGTCCATGAATATTACATACTACATAGAGGAAATCGAAACCATACCTTGGCCGATTCCCTTTATGCACCAAAACCTAAATGAGTACAAGCTATGCTTTCCAACACAATCCAAGCTTTCAATTCCACTCCAATAAGCACAATTAGGTTCCAAAAGCTCCCAAAGCCACAATAATCAAACTATATGCATACAAATCACCTCAAATCAACCTAGGGTTCCAATTAAACATAAGTTCACAAGGGTTTAATGGCTCTTACCTCTTCTAACAGATTTGGATGTCAAAACCCAAGGCTAAGCAAGGCTTAGAGCAAACCTAAACATCCAAAATCACAAAAACTCATTTAACCCCAAAGCCCTAGGAACCGAAATTTTCAAGAGAGGATCTGAGAATATTTCGAATTTTCCTTACCAATTTCTTACATGAGTTTTGTAGAGCTCTTCACGAGGAACACGTAGCCACAAACAGTGCGGCGATCGGAGCTCTCTAGCTCAAGATATGGGTGTTGGAAGATTGAGATGAATAGTACTCAATCTTTTCTTCTCTCCTTCTTTCAATTCTGATGTGTGTGTGTTTAATGAAGGTGAAAAGGGTTCACTTAGTGTTTATATATGTTGGGCTTGGGTCCAACTTGGGCCCCGTCCAACCCGTTAGCATTTTTAGCCCGTTTGGCCCAACTTCGGGCCAAACCTTTAAAATTAACGCCCAATTTTTCATTTCTAACATTTTTCTAAGGTTTTTGCCGGTTTTCACTTTTTCTCATGCGGTACCGGACAGACTTGAACCGGTTCAACCGATTCAACTGCGGGTTCGCGGTTTTTCGCAGAAAGCACATTTTCTGACTCAGAAAGACCTATTGAGTCCGAAAATCACCTTTAAATCCTCAAATTCTCACTCTAACTTTTTGAAGTCTAATTTGGGCAATTAATCACTTAATTAACCGGTTGATTAGTTGCAGTTCTTACACTATGCAGATGCAAGATACTTGTCTGATCCATACAAAGAAAGATCTCAAATAGGATACCTATTCACATATGGTGATACAGCTATATCATGGAGGTCCACGAAACAAACAATTGCAGCAACATCCTCCAATCTTGTTGAAATACTAACAATACATGAAGCTAGTCATGAGTGTTTTTGGCTCAAGAGTTTGATCCAATATATTCTATCATCATGTGGACTGATTGATCATAAGATAACTCCAACTATTCTTATTAAAGATAATACAACATGCATTACTCAATGTAAGGGTGGATACATCAAAGATGATAGAACAAAACATATTTCTCCTAAATTCTTCTTCATTCATGATCTTTAAAATTAGAAACAATTGATATCCAACAGATCCGCTCAAACAATGATTTGACAGATTTATTTACAAAGTTACTTCCAAAATCCTCCTTTGAAAGATTGGTACATCAGATTGGGATGCGTCGATTTTAAGATATTAAATAATGGTGACAAGATGGGGAGGTTGTACTCTTTTTTCCTTGTTCAGATTTTTTCCCATTGGATTTTTCTTGACAAGGTTTTTAATGAGGTAGTCCTCATCACAAACGATACTCTACTCTTTTCCTTCACTAAAGTTTTTTTCATTAGATTTTTCTTTAGTAAGGTTTGAACGATGCATAATCCTAAATAGTCATAATCCTAAATGGTCATCCAAAAAAGAATGTTGTGATAAAGATGATGATGTGGATGTCCATTTAATGTGTGTGGCTCACATTCTCAAATTGAATTATATAAAAAAGTTTGAAAAAGTAAATATTTTACCTGTATAAATAATTATACATAGTCTTACATACGTACACACAATCAATAATAACACTTCTCTATATCTCTTATATCTACACTATTATAATATTAAACTTTCTCTCTTTTCTCTATCTTTTTATGGGTTTAAGTTGCAATATATATATATATTATTAGTAAATATACGAATCACTTCTATTATAATGAGATAATAGTATTAGTGAATATTAATATTAAAATCTTTTATTTATACCATTTTTATATATTATAATAATGTAATAATTTTTAAAAAATAAATAAAAAAATGCTAATAAAGATAAATATAATTTACGCGATGAGGAGTAAATACCCATAGTAGTCCCTGAGATTCACGCAATTACTCAGTAATCCCTAAGATTTTGATTTCCCTATTGTAGTCCTCCAAATAGAGCTCCGAGCACTCAAACTAGTCCCTGGCCATATTTTAGGTGATGACTCATCACCGGAGCGCTGACGTGGCCTAGGATTGCCACGCTGGACTGCTGCCAACGGCTAGCTGAGCTGGCTAAGTTCCAATTTTTACCCAGATTGGTCCCTCATAGTATAATTAACCCTAAATCCCCAAATTCTCATGCACCTCCCTTCTTCGTCTTGTTCACCTCTTCTTCTTCCTCTTCCATACACTTGTTCCTGTTCATGCACTCTCATCCGGGGCTGCTACTCATGTCGATGATGGGTGGAGGTAGCACTGTAGGTGGAAGCTCTGTTCGTTCCCCATCTAGCTGGAACCGGAGTAGAACGCAAACAAAGAGCAGAAGATTGGTCCCGCCAGAATGGTGCGGCTGTGGCTGTAGGCCAGTTCTCAGATGGTCTGGCACAGATTCGAATCTGAATAAACCGTTCTATGGCTGCCCCAATTATAATGTAGGTTAGAGTAATCACTTGTGTTGCTGTTATTCTCCTCCCCTGACTATTCTTGTGTTGTTATGCCTCCCCTGACTATTCTTATGATGTTCCTCTCTAAACTTTGATCCTTTATTGGTTGCAGACAAGTGGAAAGAGATGGTGCGGGCTTTTTGTGTAGGCAGATTCTGTGAATGAGGAACAGGTTGAAAAGTCAGAATCGTGTGGTGATGAAGTGAAGATCAACGTTGATTGGAGGCTTCGAAGGTTGGAGGAGGATGTCCAGATGCAAAAAGTGATGACCCAGTTGTTAGTGTTAGGTGTGTGTGTATTGACAGTGTTGTTGGTGATCCTGTATTGTAAATGATGAATGAATTGGTGGTTTTGGGTTTCTTGTTATCAACATTTGTAAAAATCTGCTTCTTGATGGAATGAAAAGTGTTATTATCTCTGAAATTGTTATTAATTTAAATTCTATTGTGTATGAAAAAAATAAAGAAACTGCTTCTTGAATGGTAAACCACATAGCATAGTATATTAACATAAATTCCATTGTCTATCAAGAAACAACAAAAGTTGACTGTAAAAGGCAGCCTAGAAACCATGTTGCTGCTATCTGTAGTTTCATCAAAAGCAAGGCCAAGGCATACCAAAAAGGCCTTTGCATCACAGTTCACCATCTAGTCATTATAATCGTAACACATAATAGTCCCTTCCATTTGATTACCATCCCCATAATAGTCCCTACAATTGATAGTCGTGACCCATAAAAGTCCCTAACGTTTAATAGGACAGCTAGATTAATGAGAAAATCAGTAATTACAAGTTCTCCATAAAATGCACTACAAGCATAATGAAAGCACAATTCTTCAAGCAAGCATAACAGCACAATGGTTTTCCTAATAAGTAACCATGAAGATCCAATCATCTCACAGTCTATGCAGATAAGCAAAACAGCAAAATTCTTAACAAAATAACTAACCATCATACTTGAATGGAAGCTACAATTCTTCAAGTAAGCATAACAGCAGAATTCTTTTCCTAATAACCAACCATGAAAATCCAATAATCCAATGATCAAAGGTCTTACACTAAAAACTAACCATCAAAATCTAATGAAAGCACAATTATTCACAGTAAGCATAACAACACAATTCTTAATATAAGATCACATAAAATCAAAGCGAGACATTCAAATTAAATCACACCTTTTGCATATCCGATATGAAGCACCAGTCATGCTCTTTATAATGCCCCAAGTCCTGATGAAGTAGCTCGAGAAACCATCTCCATGTCTCTGTATTCTCCACTCTGACAATAGCCCAGGCTATGACATAGATATGATGATTAGCATCTAACCCCACGGCTGACAAAATCTGTCCACCAAACCGGGTCTTCAGGAAAGCACCATCCAGACCTATCAAAGGTCGGCAACCAGCCTTGAACCCGTTTTTGCAGCCACTTAAGCATATATACATTCTTTCAAAGGTAACTTCATCATCTGGTTGGGGGGTGGTGCATATTTGTACAGTGGAACCGGGATTAGTCTTCAACAGCGTCATACCATAATCCCTAACCATCCTATATTGTTCTTTCTCATCCCCATACACTACACTTCTTGTATCCATTAATGCCCTGGATATTGAGTTTTTATTCAGAGTCAAGTCAAACCGTGTCTTGAAGTAAGTTGCAGCCTCGCAGTGTCTAAAATTTGGATACTTTCTTACCTTCTTCACAAGCTTGCTGCATACCCAATTCCTGTTGGCAGCCCTATTCTTGTCCTCTCTTGGGCAAGTGTGGTCATCATTGAATGTCTTAATTTGCCAACATGTGTCTTCATGGTCTCTAGATGCATAAGCCACCCATGGGCACTCTTTCACCTTACACACCGCCCTGCACCTAATGTTATCATTTTTCACTATCTTTATGCTTCTTCCCTCTTGGATTGTATATTCTCTCACAGCTTCTCTAAATTCCCATTTAGTTCCGAACTTCATGCCTACCTCAAGGTGCAGCTCTCCAAACCTTGCACCCTCCCTAAACAGCGGACTTGCCTCTTCAGATTCATTTCCTTCCTCCAGCTCATCTTCTGAGTTTGGAGGCGTCTTCATCTCCTCCGAGTGCCAAGAATTGGTGCCATCAGAGTCAACACCTGGGTCTAGTCCATACTCTACCCCTTCATGAACACAACCCACAAACCCAAGGTCAACCTCAGCGTCGCTCACCTCCTCCACCAAACCATCGTCTTCATGTAATATCTTCTCCTTCCCTTTACCTAGTGGACTAATATTTCTCTTACCCGCCGTAGCATGTGTCATGTTTCTCCTAATCCTACTCCCAGTTTTAGGATCATTCCCTGTAGCCTCAGAATTAGAGGAACTACCCTCATCCGGACCTGGCTTGAACATGCTATCCTCTTCACTATCAGAGGAGTCAGAAGATAACTCAAAGGGAACTTCATTGTTAAACACTTTGCTAGTAAATCCTCTAGCAACAGACCGTGTACAGGGTCTCCTGGAAATACTTGGTCTCTTGGACAGTTTCTACTTCTTGCTCCTATCTGATTTGGTGTTCTGACTGGATTTCGTAGGCTGGCTGATTTTGGTGGGCTTGGTGAGCTTGGTGGGCTTCGTGAGCTTGGTGGGCTTGGTGGGCTTGGTGACTTTTGGGGAGTTGGTCTTCTTCACAGGTTTGGTTGTCTTGGAAGGATTGGCAGTTTTGGAGTGTAATGGTTGTGATTGCCGTGGAGATGTTCTGTTTTTTTTGGGACTAGATTTGCAAGAAGTGTTGGGTACAACCTTAGGGATAGGAGGAGCAACTATGATTGCATGAGTCTCTGTAACTGGAGGACTCACATCAGTATCTGTACCTGCATTACATCCTTCTCCACCATGATCATCCAAGTACACAACTGTGTTATCTCCCTCTAACACCTCCGGCACTGACACTGTATGCTCGAAATATATATCAATCAATCCCTCATTTGTCCTAGCACAATTCACCATCTCTCTTATCTCTTTGTCACTGTTTACATTTCTCAACCCCTTCTCCAAACATTTTCCAGGAACATGCCACCAGCACTGTTTAATGTCATTGTACCCAAGCTCCTTATGGTAGTTCCGTATGTAGAACACATCCAGAGTATCAGTGTCTAGATCACCTAAACAGGCCTTATTGTCCGGAGAATATATCATAATTTCTTCTGCATTTTTTTTGAAGTCACCCCCATGATGAAACATGATGTCCAACTTCTCCTCCATCTGTAAGAAATTTAAAATTTTTACAATACATAGGGAGAATTTGAAAGCCTACTCATGCATTAAAAAGAAAAAATAATCACCACAAGAAAATATTTTTTTCCAAACCTCCATACTTCTCCCTGTTTCTTCCCTGTTTCATTCGGGTATTACAGCAACCCCACAAACCCCAACCAAGATTCAAACCCTAGACACTACAATGACACCAAAACTCCAGAACCTCAACAACACTGACCAATGCTATCATCAACCAACATTGTATTCAAAATACAAAATAATAAAAAAAAAGTTACCTTGAGTCCGATCACAACGTCAGAACCTCGTCTTTGTGGTGAAGGAAGGGAAGGGAAGAGCAACAACAACTTCTGATCAGATGACTTCTTCTCTCAAATTTTTGTTAACCCAGCACATACAACCCTACGGCTACGCCATTGTTGGGGAGATGAAGAAGAACTCAGAGGGTGGAAGAAGAAGAGACGAAGTGTTTGTGTTGGTGGAGAAAACTGTTTTTCATATTAAGTAACACCTATACGGCGTCGTTTTTGGCTTCTAAGGGCGCCAAACCCAAAACAACGTCGTTTTGGACATGTCCCACGTAGCAATCCTAGGCCACGTCAGCGCTCCGGTGATGAGTCATCACCTGAAATATGGTCAGGGACTAGTTTGAGTGCTCGGAGCTCTATCTGGAGGACTATAATAGGGAAATCGAAATCTTAGGGATTACTATGAGTAATTGCGTGAATCTCAGGGACTATTATGGGTATTTACTCGACAAATCTTTATTTATCCATCCTTTATATCGTTTTGGTATGTATAAATTAGTAATCGTATTGGTATCGAAGCAATCAACTCTTTTTTTTTTTTAATTCTCAAATTTTCGGATTTATTACTAGTTTTAATTTTTATAACTTCTAACCGTAGACTTGTAAAATAAACGTGAGTTATGGACGTTTTCTGTCCCCTCCTAAGTGGTTCTTCAATTTCACAAATTAAAGAGCCTCTCTCTCTCTCTCTCTCTCTCTCTCATTTGAAAATAGCAATGGCGACGATTGCAATTATCGGAGCTGGTATCTTCGTGAGGACTCAGTACCTTCCTAGACTGTCAGAGATCTCCGATCTGTTCCATCTGAAAGCCATTTGGAGCCGCACGCAGGAATCCGCAAGAGCTGCCGTTGAAATAGCCGATAAGAACTTCTCCGGCGTTCAATGTAAGTGGGGAGATGAAGGCCTTGATGATATTATCCGTGATTCATCCATCACCGCTGTTGCTGTTGTTTTGGCTGGACAAAATCAGGTTGATATTTCACTCAAGATGCTCAAGGCTGGTAAACATGTTCTTCAAGGTAATTCGACTCTACTTGTAAGTTGTAATAACCTCTACTTTATTCTTTTGAACTAATCAACTTATTTTATGTGATGTCCAATTTGGTGGATATGAAGAGAAACCAGCAGCAGCTAGTAAGTAGCATTTTGCTCTACTTTTTGTATAACATCCATCACTTAACTTCCATAGCATGTAATGATGGCATTTTGGGAAATGCAGGTGTAAAAGATTTGGAAACTGCATTGCATAACTACAAATCAATTTCTGCTGATGCTCCTCGACAAGTAATTTGGTCTGTGGCTGAAAATTATCGATTTGAGCCTGCCTTAGTGGAGGTATTTGCTTCTTGATTCTTCAATGCTTCTCATCTTAAATTCTGAATCTAGCTTTCCAGTCACGTGAATTTTTTGGCAGTGCAAGAAACTAGTTGCTGAAATTGGGACAATGATGAGTGTTCAAGTTATTATTGAAGGATCAATGAACAGTTCAAACCCCTACTTTTCAAGCTCTTGGAGGCGCGATTTCACTGTATGTGCTTTGTGATTAAGTTGCTTAAATTCGGGATTTTGTTTGTCACATAACTCTGATGCCTTGAATCACTTCAATAAGCTCTGTTACTTGGCAAGAAATAAAGGAACCAAAGATTATATGATATCTTGAAATTAAACCAGTATAGTAGCGATATGGTTGAGATTCTGTTCTCACATATGAAATGCAAATGGATAGTGTAAATTTTGGTGATTTGAAATAACTTCATGCTATCAACACAACAGTTTGCTCCTCTTTTATCCTACTAAACTTCCATATATGCAGTCATCTTTTTATTCTTTCTGACAGGGAGGTTTCATTCTTGATATGGGTGTGCATTTCATTGCTGGGTTAAGAATGGTAATCTTCGAGATTTATATTTCACAGATTTCATGTCCTCTTTTGCATGAGCTCCTTATTAGTTAGTTACTACTCTAGTCAACTAGATCTTTTTTTGCATCTAATTTTCAAATTATGAACCAGTCTTTACCAGTACTCTGTTTTTTAACATTCAATGCTTCTACACAAAAGCACCTGAGTATTGAAAAGAAGTACCTTGTTTAATTGAAATTTTATGTGAAAATTATAGACTGAATTGGTTCTATTTTCACACTTCCACTATTTATTTCAGAAAGATGGCTTTTGATTCTAAAAGTTGATGAAATGTGCTTTCTAACTAGAAAAATATAGAAGAACAATTGTTGTATACCTCACACAGATTTACTTCTCTAACAGGAATCCTGAAAAGGTCAAGCTGTTAGACTTGATTTATATATTATCACTTTCTGGGGAAATAAAACTTACTCGTATTCTGTGTCTTTTATTGGCTATTTTGACAGGTTGTTGGGTGTGAAGTGGTTTCAGTTTCGGCTATGACATCTCATGTGGATTCATCTTTACCTCCCCCAGATAATATATCATCTGTCTTGTAAGCCTCTTTTATGAATTTAACTTTTCAAAACTTGACTGGATATCTAATATTAATTTTGGGTACTAGAATGTATTTAGTATATTAATTAATATAGTATCTATGTATATCCTAAATTGATTTTATGTTTATTTAGTTTGATATTATATTGATTTCAACGTTATGATTAGATTGTATGATTGTATCCTTAGTCTTTAAATAGGCACTCTTCATTGTACATTCACACATGAACAACATCTGAATATCAAGTTTACTATTCAGTAATTATCATAAAATTCTAACATCGGGAATGTTTTTTCTTTAGCCATTTGGAGAATGGTTGTTCAGGAGTATTTGTAATGGTTGTCTCCTCGAGAACACCCAAGGCATGTGGTAAATGATAATTCATGTTATATTAATATGCTCAAGTGCAAT
The DNA here is from genome assembly GCF_000817695.3 of Arachis duranensis. Classification (NCBI taxonomy): domain Eukaryota; kingdom Viridiplantae; phylum Streptophyta; class Magnoliopsida; order Fabales; family Fabaceae; genus Arachis; species Arachis duranensis. Next base: position 24,506,784 of record NC_029774.3, on the reverse strand, counting down.
GAACGCGAGTTAGTAGTATGCATATCTTCATTAGTCATGGTTTTAATCTTGTAAGTCTGACTCGTGGTGTTTAACACATTAAAGATCTTGTGGCGAGTTGTTGGCATGAACGGGACATTGCAAATTGAGCGTGGATTTCAAGGACAACATGGCTACCTGGTACATACTATAACAACCTAGTCACAGGTTTTGATGTATAATGAATTTCTTATTTAGTATTGTAACATAAACTTTAAAACACTGACAATATTAACCATGAATTAACTAAAATAATTTTGTACCCATGAAAAATGGTTTTTATGTGATAAAAGTATCCAAACGTTAATTTTATTCATGTGTAGATTTGTCAATATTCCAAACTTTCATGATAGAAATGACAGTTTTTTTGTCTTTCATGTATACAAAATTAGTTTTTCTTTATTTATGGGTAGGTTTATCAACATTCTGAATTTTTATGGATAGAAATGATAGTTTACTCCTAGTTTTAATCAAAGCACTGTCAGGTATCTTAATTAATTTTGATGCTATTATAGGTTTCATTATATGGTGTTGATGGACAAAGTAAAAGCTCCTTTTTCCCATTCAGTGGAGTAACTGAAGAATTAAAAGCTTTTATTAGTGATGTATCTGAAAGCACTCTTAAGGTAATTGATTGAGCTTCTTAGAGATGTTTCCACCTTCTCAATTACAAATTCCTCCTCTCATTTATCTATATTCATCATATTTCCTTCTATTCGACAATTATGTCCCGATATATTCGGACAACTTAACATCCATATTTGAACAAGAAATGGGATTCAATCCATGCAGGGAGCTCTGTCCACTGATCTAATTTACTTGTCATTTGCAGAAGGGGAGTGAGTTAGTGGCTGAGCCCCGCCTCTCTTACATTGAAGGTGCAAGAGATGTTGCTGTTTTAGAGGCAATGCTTGAATCTGGAGCAAGGAAGGGTGAACTAGTTCATGTTAAAAGGTTTTGAAGTTAAGTAACCCATGGAAATAGCTTCGTTGCCTACATAATTCAATATCAGTGAATTATTTTATATTGGTCATGAACATAGTGCTTGTAAAAGCAGTTGATGTGTATGAATAATTCCTGTGTGTAAAGAACAATTCGTTTAGGCGTTGTATTCATTTATTGAAATAATTGCTGATGAAGAAACTATTATTTCCGGATTCCGATCACAGCTGATATATATGATCATGCATCTTTAACTTTTAATATCTTCAGTCTAAGTATTTCTTATTCTTGTATTTGATTTCAGTTATTTTATTTTATCTTGTTTTTTAGAGATGTGAAATTCCTAATAAAAAAATATTAATCTAAATCATGAATTAGTTTCATCCAACAACTTGTAAGTTTGTCTCTTGTTAATGGTTAATGGATCAAGAATAGAATTTTATATACTAGAATCTTTTCATATAGATTTTTTTATTTAAATTAATAAAATATAATATTTACAAAAATGTATAAATTGTAGAAGATTTATCGATATATGTAATGTGTTACATTCCAGGTACTTCAAAGTACAAAAAACAAGTATCCCAAATATATAGTTACCAAATATGATACAAATACACAAATTGGGTGGACAGTACCCGGAATATACTGATAATGAAATTGAGATTTAGTACTCGAAATATGTATATCACATGGTATATAAAGGGTGCAACCGAGATCAAGAATTATTTTGATAACTTTTTAAAGTTTTGGAAATTTTGGTTACATTTTTAGTTTAATGCTGAAAGCATATATGTCTCGTCCACGTGGCATATAATTGAGGCATTAGATTTTAAAATTAGTTTATCTTTCTCTTATATTAAGTAATTAATTAGTTGACGTATTTTGATTTACTTAATTTTAGTTAATATGTTAGGATATTTTGACTTAATTAATTAAATAATGTGTTAGAATAATGACACTTTAGATTAACATGATTTAAATAATCATTTGGCATGTTAGCATAATTTAATCTACGTAGTTAGAAAATGTGTCGTTGGATTTAATTAACTAGAAAACCATTAGTTAGTATAGAAGATTAGAAGATGAATAATTAATTTGTTAAATTTAGATGAAGTTCTTTTTGTACCGAATACTTAATTATATTATATTAGGATATTGCTAATTAATATTAATATTGTTATATGATTTTATTCATGAAATAAAATTTTTTAATTAAATTATTAAATTAATTAAAAGACCATTAGTTAGTATAGAATATTAGAAGATAATTAATTAATTTTTTAAATTTACATGAAGTCCTTTTTTTACGGAATACTTAATTATATTAAGATATTACTAATTAATGTTATTATACAATTATATCTTATTTACACATTATACATTTCTGTGAATATTATATTTTATTAATTTAAATAAAAAAATCTTTTTCATACACTTCAATTTAATCAAACCATATTTTTTATACAAAACTATTTGATAACAAAAAAAAATCAACTAAAAATAGTCATAACTTACTTTATTTAGTATTCATTAATTATTTAAATAAAATAAATTTTAACTATTTTTTTTTTTGTTGTCTTCTTAACATTATCGTTTTGTATATAAAAGTACAAAATTAACTATTATGTATTATCCAGTAGTTAAGAATTATGCATATACAATTTTCGTAATTTAAAAGTATCTAAATTGTATAAGTATTTTGAAATTATTTCTAAATACAATTCTCGTTATAGGTAGTGGTATAATACATGTCGTTTTCATGAAAAAGGCACTGTTTGTCAATGCACTAAAATGTGTTTACTTAATTTCGAAATACAAATGCGTTTGCAGCGAGATATGTTTGAGTCAAAGAAAGCGAAAACGAAATCACAACGGCCTGCAATGTGAGGCCTGAGGGAGTATATACCTGCTGTTTAATCATATTTATCTTATTAATAAGCTTTCATCAGTGTTTTCATAACGTTGACATTTTCGTTTGTGTTGACTTTTGGATATAAACCCATTAATTATTTAATTACTTGTTACTCGGCTTATATCACAATTGCTAGTGTATATATGCTCAATAATATTCGAGAAATAAAAAAATCAACCAAAATAATTTTAAATTATTTTATTTATTAATTATTACTAAAAATTGTATAATAATTTGGACCTCTTTTATTTTTTAGTATTACGATCATATATATATCTAACAAGAAAATAAAGATAAGAAAATAAAAGATGGGAAAGTCTAGAGAGTCAATGTACTTGATGTACAATGCATATAATGGGGTTAATTTTAAATTAAAATTAAATTAATGGATAAATAATTAATTTTGAATTAATTCAAATTTAAATTTTGAAAAAAAATAGGAATAGGAGCAGTTATAGGAGCCCAACATAAACGGTAGTTTATCAATACCGTATCGTCTCCATCATCTCCAGGTCTCAACGAGAACTACTCTCCCACCCGTCACTTACCGCCGTCGGAGTCGACTACCACCATCGTCATAGGCCGCAAAGGCCCTCTTCCAGCAACACCAACACGTTTGTTGTTCGACTTGCGTTGGAACGGCAACCACGCGGACATCCAGCGGGCACAACAAGAGAGAGCGTGTGTTTCTTGTGCTTGATGTCGACGTCGCAAGTAGAAGGGGTTTCAAGTGTGGTTGCTCTTCCATCCCCGTCACCCCGCCGGAGTTCATTAATGGAGTGCGTTGTGGGTGAACCGGTGGATTATGTTCCATCTCCCGGCAGAAATGAGATTTCATCCAATCCAAATGAAAATATAGTTGAACCTCTCGTCGTTGATCCTGTGCAAATGAGTAAGGTGAGCATCGTTACGTACGAAACGCTTTTCAATGGATGGTCATTTTTATTTGACTGAGCAGTTTAGAATCGATGCAAGTGGCTTGTTTAAGTGTATGTTGTTAATTGGTATTCAGATGCGACAACATGATTTAGTCAACGAAGCTTAGGAAGTTTTTTACATATCATTGTATTCTTATATGTGTGAAATGTGTTTCTAGAAGAAAATATTTATATGTTGAAGAAGCTTATATGAAAATCCATTAAAATAATCTATTATTACTGAAAAATAAAATACAGGGGCATGTAGGCAATGTTAGTGCAAGAGGTATTAATTGAACTAGAGTTGTAGCCAATGGTATAATAGATATGGAAAATATATGTTGATAATGAAAAGGAGGAATGCAGGAGTTATATATTGATGTTTTTCATGTATTTGCTTCCTGCATGTTAGTATTAGAAGATGAGTATATGTATACAGTTATCCATGATGCTCAATGTATGCATAAAGAAAGCATCTCTTTAAAGTAAAAATATGCACCAATGGCTGGGAAACTGAGGTAGGAACTGTGTTTAGGATTTGTACCTGATGCATGTTCAGCTGTTTGCTATGCAGTGTTAACGTGAAATAAAGTAGGTAGTAGTCACAATAATTGTATAATATTTCAAATGAATTAATTGATTCCATTACCATGAGTAGCATTTAGATGCCTTTGGTGTAAAGCTTATACTGTTTGGGTGGATGAGTTGATCTATAAATTTAGTTCGCATTTTTTTGTGCTAGTAAGTGAGGTTTCATGTACATGATGTTGAATAAAAATTGTTCTTTTTTATTGTTGTAATTTGTGTGTTTATGTTAAAAGTGCAGGTCACGCAAATGTTGGATGTTACTAATGTTGGAAGTGATGAGATGGATATTTGTGATGAGGTTTGGATTTTAGTTTAAATTTGTGCAGTCAGGATTTGTATTTTTTATGTCATAATTAATGGCTTTTTTTCTTTTTTTTATTTGATACGTAGTTGCCTGATCACGGTACCCTGGAGAAAGATGAAATACCAAGTGTTGGGATGCAGTTTGTGAAGTTGCAACTAGCGCATGATTTTTATGTTAGCTACGCGAAGAAAGTTGGGTTTGCAACTAAGATAAGGACGACAACATTTGACAAGATCACGAAGGAACCCGTTAACCAAGCTATCCACTGTAATCGGGATCGCATCCGCGGATCTCGTGTCAAAGCACCAACGCAAAAACCCGATTTCAACCGCTGGGTGCAAGGCAAGAATATATGTGAAATTTGATAAGGAGAAGCAAGAGTGGATTTTCTTCAAGGTTGAGTTGAGGCACATGCACCCATGTTCGGCGAAGAAGGCAGTGCACTACCGTGAGTATAAGCAGCTGAGCATGCATGCGAAGTATGTGATTCAGAATAATGATGAGGCTGGGATTCGACCAAACAAGACCTTCCTATCTTTGGCCAATGAAGCTGGGGGCCCGTCAAACCTGGGATTCTCAGAAAAGGATTTAAGAAATATATTACAGTAAGACTCCGAACAAGCAACGCAAATGCGGATGTTAGGGAGATGATGAACTATTTCATGAGAATGAAAGACATCAATCCAAACTTCTTCTATGCAGTGAAATTGGACAATGAGTGTAGATTTAGGAGTGCAGTTTGGGTTGATGCAAGGTGCAGGGCTTCCTATGAATACTACGGAGACGTTGTGTTACTTGATAGCACTTACAGTACAAACAGGTAACAGGTGTTGTAGTTGGTTTTTTTGGTTTTGGTAATTTTTTTCCCATGTGGTTGTCCCTAAGTATTCATAATGGCATATGGTTATGTGTGTAAGTATGAGTTACTATTTGCGTCGTTCGTCGATGTCAACCACCATGGTAAGTCAACCCTCCTTGGATGTGCGCTGTTGGGAAACGAGAAAATTCCGAGTTATGAGTGGATTTTTACCCAATGGTTGACGTGCATGGGAACAGCTCCACAGTGCATCATTACTGATCAATGCAGATCCATGTTTGGTGCGATTAGAAAGGCGTTACCCAATACACGTCACCGTTGGTGCATATGGCACATCATGAAGAAGTTTCCTCAGAAGCTTGGAGGTTATCGTCGGTACGGAGAGTTGTATCCCGACCTCAGGAACATTGTGTTTAACTCTCGGACGGAGGAGTCATTTGAGAGAAAATGGTTTGAATTTATAGAGGAGTACAATTTACATGACAACACATGACTGTCAGGTTTGTAGTTGTTCAATTACGTTACGCTTTCCAATTCATAATAATGCGGTAGCTGGCTTTATTCGTTTTGAAATAAAGAGTTCAGTGAAAGCTTTCTAATATAGAAACTGTGTGTTATCTGTAGATCTTTATGATGACCGACGCATGTGGGTTCCTATATTCTTCAAGGGGGAATTTTGGGCTGCCATGAGGAGTACGCAAAGGAGTGAGAGCATGCACGCATTCTATGGTGGAATCTTACACAGCAAGACTAGCTTGGTACAATTTGTTCACAAATACGACAATGTGCTTGGAGCCAAGGAGCAGAGGGAATTGGAGGATGATGCAGTAGACTCCAAGGGGGTAATACCTTGTGCAACGAGCTCGCCTATAGAGAAACAATCTCAGCAGGAGTACACTACTAGCATGTTTAGGGATGTTCAAGTTGAGTTTGTGAAAAAGGCTGATTGCAGAGCATCAGTAGTTACTGAAGACTGGCCAGTGGTACGCATGAAGGTGGAAGAGAAAAAATTAGTAGATGATACTATGATCTGTGTTTCGTATGTTGTCCACTTTGACCGCTCCACACAGGAGGTTCGTTGTGAGTGCAATCTTTTTGAGAGTTCAAGTGTGTTGTGCTGTCACTATCTTAAAGTTTTTCATTCGTTTAAAGTGTATAAAGTACCTACCTGCTATGTTTTCCCTCGTTGGAGCAAGAATATAAAGCGCAAGCATACTTATATCAAGAGTAGTCACGACGTCAGTCGGTCAGATGTGAGTCATAATGCATTCAAGGGATTATGTGCACACTTTTACAACATTGCGCAGGAGTTCGTAAACGACGACGATGAAACAGCATTGCTGCATGCTGCTCTAGAAGAAAAAAGGGCCAAGCTAAGCGAGCACCGTGCTAAGAAGAGGTCCAGAGCGTGGCGGAGACCCACACCAGCATTGGTTCACAAAATTCAAATGTTCTCGGTGTTGTCGACATCCAATGCCCATTGTTGGTCTCTACAAAGGGCCGGCCAAAGAGTAAGAGGCTCGGATCAACCCTTGAGAAGTCCTTCAAGAAATCTAGTCGGAGGAAAAACAAGAACGCTTCCCCAGTACAATACTTGTGTCAATATGACTTGAATTATTAATTTTGATATTACACTATTGGTGCGCGAAATTGTGAACAATACTTTTCACAACTCTCATAATCCCCGGTCATGAACCCCAAAAACTTGGTGTTCAATACCATGGCATTAACACAACTTCGCACAACTAACCAGCAAGTGCACTGGGTCGTCCAAGTAATAAACCTTACGCGAGTAAGGGTCGATCCCACG
>NC_029774.3:24496801-24497639 GCF_000817695.3 Arachis duranensis | reverse complement strand
TGTCTTCCAGTATTACCACCGGATACATACATGCCACAGACACATAATTGGGTGAACCTTTTCAGATTGTGACTCAGCTTTGCTAGAGTCCCCAATTAGAGGTGTCCAGGGTTCTTAAGCACACTCTTTTTGCCTTGGATCACAACTTTATTTCTTTTTCTTTCTTTTTCTCCCCTTTTCTCTATTTTTTTTCGATTTTTTTTTCATTGCTTTTTCTTGCTTCAAGAATCATTTTTATGATTTTTCAGATCCTCAGTAACATGTCTCCTTTTTCATCATTCTTTCAAGAGCCAACATTCATGAACCACAAATTCAAAAGACATATGCACTGTTTAAGCATACGTTCAGAGAACAGAAGTATTGCCACCACATCAAAATAATTAAACTGTTATAAAATTCAAAATTCATGCAATTATACTCTTTTTCAATTAAGAACATATTTTATTTAAGAGAGGTGATGGATTCATAGGACATTCATAACTTTAAGGCATAGACACTAAGACACTAATGATCACAAGACACAAACATAGATAAACATAAGCATAAAATTCGAAAAACAGAAGAATAAAGAACAAGGAGATTAAAGAACAGATCCACCTTAGTGATGGCGGCTCTTTCTTCCTCTTGAAGATCCTATGGAGTGCTTGAGCTCCTCAATGTCTCTTCCTTGTCTTTGTTGCTCCTCTCTCATGATTCTTTGATCTTCTCTAATTTCATGGAGGATGATGGAGTGTTCTTGATGCTCCACCCTTAGTTGTCCCATGTTGGAACTCAATTCTCCTAGGGAGGTGTTTAGTTGCTCCCAATAGTTGTGTGGAGGAAAGTGCATCCCTTGAGG
>NC_029774.3:24476134-24489925 GCF_000817695.3 Arachis duranensis | reverse complement strand
GGTTTACAGAGATGAGTAAATGACATAAACATCCACTTCCGGGCCCACTTGGTGTGTGCTTGGGCTGAGCATTGAAGCATTTTTGTGTAGAGACTCTTCTTGGAGTTAAACGCCAGCTTTGGTGCCAGTTTGGGCGTTTAACTCCCACTCTTGTGCCAGTTCCGGCGTTTAACGCTGGGAATTCTGAGGGTGACTTTGAACGCCGGTTTGGGCCATCAAATCTTGGGCAAAGTATAGACTATCATATATTGCTGGAAAGACCAGGATGTCTACTTTCCAACGCCATTGAGAGCGTGCCAATTGGGCTTCTGTAGCTCCAGAAAATCCACTTCGAGTGCAGGGAGGTCAGAATCCAACAGCATCTGCAGTCCTTTTTAGTCTCTGAATCAGATTTTTGCTCAGGTCCCTCAATTTCAGCCAGAAAATACCTGAAATCACAGAAAAACACACAATCTCATAGTGAAGTCCAGAAAAGTGAATTTTAACTAAAAACTAATAAAAATATACTAAAAACTAGCTAGATCATACTAAAAACAATGCCAAAAAGCGTACAAATTATCCGCTCATCAACTATGCCATGAGTTCAATGTTTTAATTTTAAGGTTGTTTAGGTGGTTCATTCAAATACATATCAGGATACAAGTACTGGTGATCCTATTGCCCGGACTGTGCCCGAACAAGTGGCGAGCTTCATGTCTTTGCTAAGCTCATTTGACAAAAGTTAGAATATGCGGGACATGGGTGTGCGTGTGTTTATTTTTCATCTTGATGTATATATTATTTCGAATGGCATTCATGTATCATGGGTAATAGATGAGGTGGGTGGTATTATGTTATGAATATCGATTTTACAGGGTTGAATGAAGTTGTTCTAAGAATCTATTCATGATTTATTGCAATCTACAATTCACATTTGTTGCAAATAAACCAATTTAACATGTTGTATTCTGTATAACTTTTAATTAGTGCGTTAACTTGGATGTACGAATCAATACAGAAATCGCATGTTTATTCTAGGCTTTCCGCATTTACTAGTTTCGGAATAGGTAACGTGCCCGTGTGAGATCAATTTCAGGCATTTTCCATTGGATGTTCGATTCAATAGGATTTCAGATGTTTATAATTTTTAGTATCCCCTGATGGTTACTCTGTATTAGTTGGGTGAATTTTGGTTGTTATCTAAGTGTTATTCATTATCCGGATGTTCGAACCTGTAAGACAGCGGATGGTTACTTCTTATACGCATATGGTAATATAAGATTTTCATGGCGTATTGTTTAATATTTTAGCAGAATTTTGCTCTGGATGTTCATTTTCATAGGAACGCGGATTGTCAACCCTACTGTAAACTGAATGGTTATTTTTGAGAACTAGCATTTCTATACCGAGCTATTTTCACCTAGATGTTCATTTCAATATGAGAGTGGATGTTCAACCCTATGGTTAACTGAATGGTTATTTTTAGAATACTTAGAGAACTAACCATGTACATATATATCTTATATCAAGAGTCTAACAGCAAAAGACAATATACATCTAAGCCAAAAAACAGAACAAGGTAACAAAGGTTTCTATGTTCTCAAGACTAAGTTCAACTAGTGTGCTCTCTGTTTTCGGTTTTTTTCATAGGTTGTTCCCCGACCTGTTTATCAGTGTCCTTGTAATTGGTGCCATGAATGGTGATTTTACCTCCTTTTTCTTGTTTCTTCCATGGTTCCGGTGGGCACATTTCTCATTTTCTTCCAACAAGGTTCGCACCTGTCCTATTCTCTCATTGTGCGCTCCCATCACAATGTCCAGCATTAACTGACCTCTCAAAGATAGAAGCATATCCTGTGGGTATTTACATGATGAGGATGGTGATTAAATTTTGTAAAAAAATATGAATTGGAATTAAAAATCTGAAAATAATAGATAGAATAACTTACATCATCCCATTCATGTAGTCTACAATCTTCAGTCCATAACTCCATAAATTTAATTACAAAGATTCCACAATCCCAGCTATGTAAATAACGAGGGTACATTCATTGTGATATTAATGTGGAAGCAATTGCTAAAGCATGAAGTTGCTAGGTGTGGCAATTACTAATACTTACCCGTTGGGTTGCACGGGGACTGACGTATATGCAATTGTTGGGCCATTCAAAGTATGCTCGTAAGTTGGGATAGCCACTTTGGACATGTCTTCAAGCAATCGACCCTGTAAAAGACTCAAAAATACCGTGTTAACTGTTGAAGTTATTTATCGCTGAATTCGACAAAATCGTACAATGGGGTCCTAACTTACCACATATACATCTAGTTTCCTCCTTTCATCAGTGGCTTCCATACATTTTAGACTATCAAGTACCAACATCCGTTTTCCCGCCACATTAAAAACATACAGCCACTAGTGTCCTTTCCAACACATTGGAATAAACCACTGCAAGAAGAAAGCACAAATAACAACTCATGCAAATATGAAATCCATGGAGTAAGATGCACGACAAACATATCATAAACTTCACAGGTTGGTTCATTCTTTACCATTATTGGTTAAATGACTTAGCAATTTAACTTTCACATATAGGACGTACGCATGAATAGGTGCATGCAGAATACAAATGAGAGAAGCTTTAAAAATTTTCACAGCTTCCATCAGTTTACGAAGAATAAGTGAACTGGACATATAAGTTATTATTCTAAAAAGGGTAACCAGCTGCTACATTAAAAAAGAATAATTTCTAACCAAATTTCTTTTAGATACCTCCACTTTGTCAAAAAATCTGTTGTCATCTCCGAAATTCGGACCAAATCCATCATACACTGAAACTGGCCCGTTCTGGAATGCATCCAAGTTATGCTATGTTATCACCATTTCCTGTTGCCAAAGAAGTATCCAGTGATGCTATAGCTATTAGAAGAATTCAAAAAATTATAATCTTCATACCAATATTCCTGGAGACACGCAATAGAAGTCACATTTGAAGCGCGCCGCCGGAGCATCATTAAATGTGTGGCACATCCATTGAATAATCTGCGTAGAAATCCAGTGTACGAGAAACAAATTAATTGAAAAATAGCATGATTTTCAATAACATACATTGCTATTGACCCAACCGCGTGCTTTCAGAGTCCACAAATCCAACCTTGACAGTTAAAGATACGACCTACCTTCATAGGTTGCCAATGGTGTGTGTTTGTCACGGCGAGAGTTCAGAATCCAGTGCCGAACCATTTCCTACTTCTCCTCGCCTAACTTCACACCCTTAAGCTTCGGATGGACCGTTATGAGGGGGGTGTGGCCGGTGAATTCTCTAGCTGTGTCAAGCCAAGGGAAAAGCTATGCCTTCCGGGACTCGGGGTGTGATAGCATGACTTGTTAGCGACGACCACTTGAAGGGGTTCCATGTTAATTGGACTTGTGTTCCCACCTTGTTCAAACTTTTCCAATAATTTCTCAACTTCTAGACATTGCACGAAGTTCACGTCAAATTCTCTGCAAATAATGCAACTATACTTACAAAACACATGTAGAAACCATCGAAATTATGGTAAAATTAAGACATGCAATTTTGATACTGACAACAGATGGTTACCGGAAATAATCAATGTGATTTATGTGTAATATGTTACATCTAACTGAAGACGTGTGTCTAATTTCATTTTGATACAACTATATAATTTTAACTACTACGGTTTAACGCGAATAGTTAATACATTGAAATAGAAAGAGATAAGTGACAGAACCAGATAAGTTAATTTGTATAGAACTTGCTTGTCAAATCGTAATCAAGAACTTCCACAATTGCTGAAGAGGGTATAATTGGATTCTGATTATGTGGAGGAAAAGCACTGCCTTACTCATTTACATTCTCACCATTTGGGTTCAAGTTGTCTTGGAAGAGTCGGCGCCTTCTATGAGCAATAGGTACATCATCGTCATCATCGGAGTCTGAAGGAACAATAGGTCGGCGCCTTCGTTGAGCAATGGGCACATCATCGTTTTTGTCGGAGTCTGAAGGTACAACATGTCTCTCGTTGCAACTTGGTCCTTCATGAGCTGCTGTGCTGTTGTCGCGGGATCTGCCCCTGATGATCGGCAACATTTTTCGAGTGCCTGTTCGGGCCTGCTGGTTTGTGAACAAGCTACATAAGTAATTGACACATAGAATAGAGACACCATTATGGTATGAAAACAAAAGTATATGTCACATATCTTTCGAGATGAGAGATTAAATCACCATGTCAATAACCACCAGTATTATTAACACAATGTACTAAACTAAAATTCCACGAAAGACATTACCTTGTGCGCCACTCTATTCTTGGGTGCCCTCCATTTGCTTTGTTTAGTGGAGGCTGATTCCTTGCTCCCTCTCTTCCTTTCTCCGATGTAACCCTATTATGGACACGTCAATGGTATTTGGAAACCAATAATGTACATTCCTAGTATTGGGTTAGCATATTGGAAGGAATTAATTAACCAGCATAGTACCTCAGCTAGCACATTGGCGGCTTTCTTCTCAAGTTCTGCAGCAGTCCATGCAATGACCCATGGTTCTTTCTCTCGACAGTGATCAAGTGGACCATGCTGCAATCGCTGGAAGTATAATAGCTGAAAACAAATTTAGAAATGTTATGGTCTGCCATCTAGAACTAATCAAGTAAAAAAAGCAACTAAACATTACAATATACCAAAAGGGTGAACATGCAGCCACCACAGGTTTCGTGGTTCTTAGATTGGAATTTCTCAATTGCTAGCCCTAACCACTTGAATGTCTTATGAGCCCAATTAAATCTGCTGGGGTTGGTCACATCTAGAATAGGAGGGATGTTCCACGGAGAGATGGTTTGCTGACTCGTTGGGCATAAGAATATTTTTAGCACCACGAGGATGAAGTGCCTTCTGAAATCTGCCCGTTGCGCATCAGTATCCATGGGACAGGAATACACGAAATTGCGCAACTGGGTTGTTGTCTTTTTTTGAAACTGTGCTTTGACGGCGCAATGGTCCAGATTCTTCTTTTTTAAGTTCGGGTATGGCATCACCTACATTTTCAAGTGCAGAACAGTGTGATTAACAACTATTACACAACACAAGGGTATCAAACAAGATATGTTTAGTAAAATCTAAAAATGGAACATTGGTATCTTACCCCCGTCTCGTATGCCTAATGCCTTCCCTATCAACTCAGAATTGATGCGGATGTTTCCAACGTCCACAATAAGCGTATTCGTGTCCACATCGTATGCCCTCACAAGTTGTTTCATTATACTTTGTTTCACCGCCCATTTTGGAATCCTCTTCACAAACCCAAAACCAATTATGTCAATCTCCTGTAGCTTTTCCATGGCATTAATGCTTTCCAGATGGGTAACCATGCCATTGATATAGGATGGTGAACAGCGCGTTTCTACTAATTTCTGTGTACATCAATAAAACAAGGTATAAGCCATGAAAAGGAAGATTGCTGAATGATGCAACATAGATTACCTTTTCCCCATCAGAATTGTCCTCAATAGATCAAAATCCAAAAAGCTCGTGCTTGGAAGGAATGAATGAGTAATTAGTCTCATCAATTTGTAAATTTTATTAATTCATCATAAATAAATTTCTACTCGATAAGGTAACATGATTAATCCCCACACATAGCAGTTAGGGAATAAATTTATCTGCACTGCCCCCTTAAAGGGAATCACATCAAAGTTATTATGTGTAAGTTGGAAGTCTAAAATTCTATTGAAACATGATGCTTTGTTATGTAGATACTCCTTGGATACATCAACTAAAATGTATGTTCGACACAGTTAACTTACATGGTTGTTTCCATAAGAGATTAGATGTTCATTCCTGCCTTTGGGTGGATGGGTATGCGTTAAATTAAAAGGAGCAAAGTAAAGCACCCAAAGTAAAAATAGAGTTATAATAACAGGTAATCCCATATCAAAACCAACCTTCAATACCATGAAAAGTTTACGATCTACTTATTTCAAACAAATACAGGAAACATAAATGATCTACATACTCGAAACAAAGCAACTAAATACCGTTCCGCAACAAAGAAAACATTAAAGCCACCAACTCCACAACACTATTTTAAACAAGAAGTTATGTCACAATAATCATTCAGCATTGTGATCTTTTCATTTTTTTTAAAATTGAACAACCAAGCTAGATAAACATATACAACCAGGTCACGTGATAAAAGTTTTTTAATAATTTCATTTTGGAGGAAAAAAATAGGAATGTAAAAATATAGAATAAGAGGAACGATGTAAACACAATTGTTTCAACCAAATCAGCACCAATAACATGGATGAGAACAATCAAGTGACATGCAAAACAAACCCTTTATTAATTATTAAATTAAAATCAAGCTTTGAGATAAAATTATTGAGTTAGCACTAGCATTGAAAGAATCAATCCATAATAAAAGTACATAAAATATTCAAAGATGCCACCGTTATAGATAAACACCCAAAAATCTAAACTTATAGAAAATTGGATATGCCGGTGTTACACAAAAGACAATGGAAAATTATTTTTTAAGTGACTAACTGACTAAGAAAGTACACTAACTTGAGTTGTAAAAAAAATAATAAAACCTTTACAATGGTAAACTGTTTCTGAATGAGGAGCAACCTGGAGAGCTTGGCTTGGTACATAATGAAATAAACAAGGGTGAACAGCATTGAAAATCTTAAAATAGATCTCAACAACTTGGCCTGGTTTACGTTTTTTTTAAATAAATTTAAAGGAACGAAAATAACCAGGCAAAAAAATAATTAAACCAATACAAATATTAAAACAATTTTTATTTAAAGCAATCACAGCCCCAGAAATGAAAAAGTAGTGTTAAGACACATTCCAAAATAACCTGTTGAGGAACATTAAATCGAATAACTGAAGAAACAATTGTAAATAACAGGCACTTGCACAATATTTCTGCAAACCATTACAAAGAATCAACATATCATCCACTTTCATAGATAGACAACCATACAACTAATATGATGGCAAGTTGAACATGATGTGACTTTACTAAACACAGCAGAATTTGAACTATTAAATGATTGACCGACTGAGATATGAGATTGACATCAGTGAAATAAACACCTTTTTATTAGTGAATATACTTAAGTAGGAGTAACTAGGGTGACTTCAATGTTTAAGGGAAAATAAACAGATTTGAAACATTGAAATCATTAAATCATATTACAACCAAATTGGCATGCTAAATTATTATTTAAAATACTATTCTGTTAATCTTAAAAAAAGGAAAGAAATTATTACATCAATAAAAATACTTAAACAATTTTATATTAAACAAAATACAGCCTTTAGAGTGGGGAAAAACTATAGATTTACGAGATAAAATAACCTGCCAGGGGACATCAAAACCAAAAGAATTCACTTCACAACGCTAAAATACACGATCGCGCACAATAAATTGCAGCAATGTCATAATTTCAGGTTTAGAAATTCGACAACAAATCGCTATAAACAGCATCTAGCACTAGATACGGCACAAACAGGAATCAAGAAAAATTCAATTCAATATGAAACTCTGTGCTCAGGAAGAATTAAATATGACTGAATGAATGACGATTATAAACACTTGTGATTAAGCACTGACCAACGCAGCAAACATTAAAAAATGAACATCATCCAACTGCATACCAAAATAGCCATCTAAACGCTTGCTACGGTAACCATCGACACACTTTCAACAACAGGACAACACCAGTCAACTACTCTACAAGAAATAACATGCAATGGACCACTCATGGAACGAAACATTGTACCCTGTTAGAACGAAACTTTTGAAAACCTTCCCGCGCTAAGACTTTTTAAATAGTAAACATCTACACCTACAGCTTGCTTAGGCATGTTGTAGCCAATTGAACATTGAACATTGAACATTTTAGCTTATCACTATTTAAAATTAAACGCCACACAGGTGAATGCATGTCATACCACGAACAACAAAAAAGCAATTCAAATGACTGAAAAAAAACCAAGACACTTCGCACTAACCTGCGACTACATGAAACTTGCGCACAGCCGAAATAAGAGTGGAATGGCAGGTTGAAAGCCGGGGTTGGTGGTGCCGCCAAAAGCAGGGCGTTGCTAGTGTGAAATGACGATGAGGAAGGCTTAGCGTTTTTGCTCCGTACTGCACCGATTGTGGCTGACCCGGGTTGGTCAGGCACGGAGGAGGTTGGGTTGAGCCGCCTGCGTGTTGTGCACCAATGACGATGAGATAGCCAGCGGATTCTGCTGGGCGAGAGACACGCGACGGATGGTCGCGTTGAAGGATGGTCAGCGCTGATCAGAGTTCCAATGAGGGAGACGGTAGGATGTTCATAATAGAATATGAAGAGTTTCTTTTCTAACGTAACGATAACGGAAGAAAAGGGGATATATGAAAAATTAGGATTTCTGATTTTGCGGGGTGGTTATTTCAAAACTGAACATCACTTGTCCACTAGGGTAAATCTGGGTTTTTCTTTTAAAAATTCATATTGGGCCAAAAATTTTAGCCCATTGTACAGATTGTATGGATATACCATTGGCTCCCTAGCACTACTCATAAAAGATATGTAATTAAAGTTGTTGTTTACATGATAAAGAGTCATGCTATTTATAAGGATCTTTTAAACTAACCTCATAAATATTTAACTACCAACTACTAACTCTCAACTACTTATTATTACTCTAACACAACTACTCTAATACGCTCCCGCAAGCTGGAGGATGAAAAATATCAAGAACTCCTAGTTTTAATAGATTAAGATGAAAGAGATGAGGGGAGAATATGTCAGCCAATTGTCCTGAAGAAGAGACAAGAAGAAGTTTATCATTTTAACTTGAGCCTTTTGACAGACTACATGACAATTAACTTCCAAATGTTTAGTTCGCTCATGAAAAATAGGATATGCTACAATGTGTAGAGCACTCTAATTATCACAAAAAAAATAGGAGTGCGATCAGTTAGAATTTGAAGAAAATGCAGCATATTGATCAACCATTGGAGCTCACAGGTGGTGTTTACAAGAGCCTTATATTCTGCTTCTGTTGAAGACCTGGCAACAGTGAATTGCTTCTTTATTTTCCAAGAGATTAGAGATATTTTCGAAAAAAAATAATAACCAATTAAAGAACGACGAGTATCTGGACAATCCGCCCAATCAGAATCACTGAATCCCCATATATGAATATAAGAGTCACGGGAAAGAAAAGACCTCTGCTTGGATTAAACTTCAAGTATCTCAAAACCCAATTTGCTGCACGAAAATGGGATTCAGTAGGAGAAGCCATGAATTGGCTAAGCTGCTGTGTAGTGTATGTAATGTCAGGCCGGGTAGTAGTAAGGTAGAGGAGGTGGCCAACAAGAAGACGGTAAATTAAAGGATCAGGAAGCAAAGGGCTATTGTTCTGATGTAATTTTGTAGAACTGTCCATGGAAACAGATGCTGGTTTAGCACCCAACAAGCCAGAATCTTCCAATAAATCAACACAATACTTTCTTTGAGATAAAGAAATTCTTTGAGCAAAATGAGCAACTTTAATACCCAAAAAGTATTTAAGGGTACCCACATATTTGATTTTGAAATGCTGATTTAAAATAGATTTAATGGTAGCCATCTCAGAAATAGAATTGCTAGTGAGAACAATATCATCAACATATACCAATAAGACGGCAACTTCCGCACCAATAAATTTGACAAAAAGACTGTAATCAGATAGAGTCTGCTGGTACCCATAAGAAATTAAAAGTTTGGATAATTTTTCATACCACATATGACTTGATTGGCGCAAACTGTACAGTGATTTCAGCAGTTTACAACACTGATTTGAATGACTAGAACTAATTCCAGGAAGCAAGGTCGTGTATACATCTTCAGATAAATCTCCGTGCAAAAAAGCATTGTTAACATCTAGTTGATAGATAGGCCACCTCTTCATGGAAGCCAGAGCTAGTACAAGTCGAATTGTAGCTGGTTTTACTACCGGAGAAAAAGTCTCCAAGAAATCCACCCCTTCTATTATTTGTGTGAATCCTTTTGCTACAAGACGAGTCTTATAGCGTTCCACAGAACCATTAGGGCGACGCTTGATCCGATATACCCATCTACAGCGAATGGGTTTTACACCAGGAGGACAATCCACAACAGACCAAATTTGGTTCAAATCCAGAGCAACAAGTTTATCTTTCATAGCATTGCGCTAATGAGAATATTTATTAGCGTCTTGAAAAGACTTTGGCTCAATTTCAAAATGCAAGAATAAAATGAATTTCTTATGAGAAGGGGAAAGAGAGGTTAGAGACAGAACAGAAGAAATAGGATACCTACAAGTTGAAGATGATGGAGTTGGAGTAGTGAGAGAAGAGCCAAAAATGTAGTCAGCGAGACGATTGGAGGGATGTCTTTGACAGAGACTGTGGCGGATGGTAGGATGAATGGTTGAGGACGGTGTAGGAGAGATTATGTCTGATTGGGAAGCAGGAGACGAGATTAAGGATTGTGAAGGAGGGGAAGAGATGAACTGAGGTGTATTAGGTTGACGATGAAGTATGGGTGGGT
Organism: Arachis duranensis; assembly: GCF_000817695.3. NCBI lineage: Eukaryota > Viridiplantae > Streptophyta > Magnoliopsida > Fabales > Fabaceae > Arachis > Arachis duranensis. The sequence goes on along the minus strand of NC_029774.3, from coordinate 24,479,350 downwards.
CAATGGGTAATGGTTCAGGCCCAATGGGAAAGAAAATGGGTTGTTCGGTTGGTGTTTCATGGAATTGTTTTGTTTCGGACATGTGTGGGTTTGGTATGTTTAAAACATATTTACTACTAGTGGCAAAAGGTATTATCATTTCATAGAAAACAATATTTCTAGACATTTCAAACTTTTTATTTTTCAAAGTGTAAACAACGTATCCTTTAATTCCATTCTTAAAACCAAGAAAAACAGCTTTCTTTGCCTTTGGATCAAATTTAGAACGATTAGCCATGAGAGTTGATACATAGCATAAGCAATAAAAAACTTTTATATCATTATAATTAGGAGATTTATTAAATAAAATTTTAAAAGGAGTTTTAAAATTATTTACAAAAGAAAGGACTCAGTTAATTAGATAAACTGCATGATTGATAGCATAGGACCAAAATGATAGAGGTAAATTAGATTGAAACATGAGAGCACGAGCTACATTTAAAATATGTTGGTGCTTACGTTCCACTCTCCCATTTTGTTTGGGTGTTTCAACACAACTACGCTGATGAATTATGCCCTTTGAAGAAAAGAAATTATGTAAGAGAAATTCCAGTCCATTGTCGGAACGTATATACTTAACTTTGGAGTTAAATTGCATTTCGACCAATGCAATAAAATTCTTGACATGATTTTGTACTTCGCTTTTTTATTGCAATAAAACTACCCAAGTGAAACGGCTGAAATCATCAACAATAGTTAAAAAAATATTTATGATTATGGATAGAATTTTGTCGAAACGGTCCCCATATATCAAAATGCAATAATTCAAAAATTACATTAGCTTTATTAAAACTTGGAGAGAATGAAAGTTTCTTTTGCTTGGAAAAATGACAAATATCACAAGGCTCATCATGAGGCATAGAAATAAAGAGAAATTGTCTATGTAAAAATTTTAATCTTTGTCCATAAAGATGTCTTAAACGAAAATGCCATAAATTAAAAGGTGTAATGGGTGTTGAATGAGTGGTGTTTATTGTATGAGTAGGAAATGGATTATTTGTTGTGATGGAGGTTTCAAGGACATACAATCCTTCTCTCATGCTACCCAAACCAATAATCTTCAAATTGTTGTCCTGTAAGAAACAAAAAGAGTGTAAAAAAGTAAGTTGACAATTAATCATTGAAGTTATTTTTGAAATAGAAATAATATTAAAATTAAAGTGAGGTAGGTAAAGAATATCATGAAGAGTTAATGAAGTTGAAAATTTAACAACGCCTTTATAAAAAGAAGTAACTTTAGAACCATTAGGCATATGAACAGTAATCGGATCAATTTTAGAAAAAGATATGAACCAAGATAAATTGGAAGTAATATGATCCGTGACACCAGAATCAATGATCCAAGTGCCTGTAAATTTATTTTGTGCAGTAAAATTATTTAAAATAGAATAAGTGTGAAATGAACACAAATAATGGGTACCCAAAGTTGGGTCAGAAAATTTCAAAAATGCTAAAAGGATGTTGTGTTGGGTTGGAGTGAGGCCCAAAGCCTACTCTGTGTGTGTTCTCTGAGGAGTTATTTCTTCATGAACTAGGACATGAGAGGAAACTGGCGGCATGGGAGAGTCAGGAGGCGGTGTCCGCACAACGCTGGCATTAAGAGGCAGAGGCACGATCAAAGAATCATGGTCTCCTTGGATGACACGGGTGGTCGGGAGGGTAGCCATGTTTGTTATAATAAACATCCACGGTGCGCCCCCTTTACCACAGTAAGAGCAAACCTTCGAGGAACCGCTGCTGCCGCGTCCTGGGTTTGAAGAGGCATATCCACGACCACGGTCAAGAGGAGGACGACGAGCTTCTACGGCAGCAGCAATGGTTCGTTGATCGTCCAAAATTCCAGATACGTTTTGAAGTTGACGTTCGTGTTGAACGACAAGAGCGAACACCCTGGTGACAGGCGGAAGAGGATCAAGAAGAAGAACTTGTGATCGAACTACAGAAAAAATGCTCATCAAGACCTTTAAGAAATCGAATGATAAAATTTTGTGTGCGATGTGTTTTGGCTGGGCAATTACAGACGGGAAGAAAGAAGACGTGAGTTAACAAGCTTTTCCCACAATGTCTTCAAAGAGGTATAAAATTCTGTTACTGACTGATTTTCTTGTCTAAGAGCATAAATTTCTTCTTGTAATTCTGCAATACGAAGAAGATCACTTTGGGAAAAACTCTCTTTAAAGGTAGTCCATACAGAAGAGGCAGTAGAAAAATAAACAACACTTTGGGTAATAGAGAGAGAGAGAGAATGAAATAATCAAGACAACACCAGATTATTGCAACGCTTCTATATTGGAAACAAAGGATCGACACCAAGAGTGATAGTTATTGCCAGGAAGGACATGAGTAACAAGGACAAATGTTGGATTTTCACTAGGATGAATATAGAAAGGGCTAGTGGGATCTTGTGCTACGTTAGAAAATGATTCTGCCAAGTTAGAGGAGAAGAAGACAATGAAGACTGATTATTTGTGTTTGAAGTTTTCACCATGGATACCAACAGAACTCTTTTTTTAGCTCTGATACCATAACAAAAAAAATAAAAAATATATATTAAAGTTGTTGTTTACATGATAAAGAGTCATGCTATTTATAAGGATCTTTTAAACTAACCTCGTAAATATTTAACTACCAACTACTAACTCTCAACTACTTATTATTATTCTAACACAACTACTCTAATAATACTAAACAGTATACATTTGACCTTTTCTTTGTTTCTTTTTTGTTTTTGATTCGCCTAAATACATATAATAAACTATACTATTATTACCTCATTTAGAAAATGAATGATGTTCCATTACCAAGTTATAATTTATGACTCGAAAGTACAAATAATTTTTCTCAAACATCACACGAAAAATAGTAAGGACAATAAAGATGGAAAGAGCATCACAAAAAAAATATCAAACAATAATATTAAAAAAATTACTTTAAAAGATTGTTAAAAATATTTAATTATTAAAAATAATTTTTAATACTAAAATTATTAAAAAAATTAATGTTTATAATATTTAAAAAAATTAACTTTTTTATAAAAAAATAAATATATTTTTAATTATTTATTTATTTATTTTTTATAATTTTTATAACAATAATTTTCATTCTTTTTAAAATATTGACTAATTTTTCTCAATATCCTGTGAGAGAAAGAAAGGACGGAAGACCATATAAATAAAA
>NC_029774.3:24465376-24476051 GCF_000817695.3 Arachis duranensis | reverse complement strand
CTCTTTAGGTGTGATGGGCTAAATCGAATAAATAATTGATGTTGGATTCTATTATATATCTTATTTAAAGTAAAATTGTTTACATATAATTTTTTTTTATCATGTTTGGCCATTTTAAATCTTTCTTTATTATTTGTTCTTTATCTATTTTTCATCTCATTCACTTTTTTAATCGAATATTCAGTTGATTTTTCTTTTCACATTTTCAAATAATTTAAGACGAATTTGTATTATCTTTTCAATAATAATATGGTGCATTTAAGTATACTTATACCATCATGGCTACAATAGATATGATGTTTTAAAAAGTATTAGAATTGAAATAACATCTTTTTATTATTCAATAACGTTTTCAAAATGTTATTATAAAAATATTACCAAAATATAAAAATAAAAATACAATTTTAATTTTAACAATATTTTCATAGTCATTGTAGCCAATATAAATATAGATATACTAGAATCTAAATATTAGTATATATAACAAAAAAAAAGTTATTTGCTTGTACTTCGAGTATATCATAATATTAAAAAGAATATTAGATAACCAACATTTTACTTATAAAAATTGTTTAAACTTTAAAATAGAAAAGACAGCAAGTTAAAGAGTGTTATTTTATTTCACATCAGATTGACATGAAAAAAGCTAAGAGAATTGTTTTCATTTCGTCCAAAGCAGAAGATTATCAAGGTTTCATATGTGTACGTGTAATATTACCCTAATCGCACACTTAATCACAATGAACTTTGTAACTTCCGTAGTCACTTTCGAAAAACTAGTACATCAGTTTATTAGAAGCTATGTGATGATTCGGATCTTGGAAAACATAATACAAAAATGTTTATGTCGTTTATTATCTTTCGTGTAATAGACGACAACCGTTCTGAAATTGTGAATGTGACTTGTTTTGCATGTCGTGTTTGTGCTTTATTTCCTTATTAAATAGAAAAATACTTTTATTACTTCAAAAATTAGAAAAAATTTAAAAATATTCTTAATATTTAATTTATTTTAAATGGCCATAAAGGTGTATCACACCTCTCTTAAGTTCTTAACCATATGTATAGATTTCACCTCTTGGAGCATAAAAGAATTATTTTGCATCATTTAATTGTTGTGTCGTATATATGGGGTTAATGTTCAAATTCGAAAGATCACGCGATTTTCATTTTCGTCTTCCGAATGATGTTTTTAATCAAATTAGTCCCTGAAAGATAAACTGTTAGTCAAATTAGTCATTCCGTCAATTGGATGATGATGACGCGACATGTCACGTGGCATGCCAGGTGACACTTGACATATAAAAAGTTTTTTATTAGTCAAAATAGTCCTTGAAAGTCTAGAGTAAGTCATTTTCATCCCTCAAATTTTAAAAATTAGTCAAACTAGTTCTTAAATTTTAAATCTTTTAAATTTTTTAAAATTATAATTTTTATTATTATTTAATTTATATAATAAAACTCAATAATTGAAAACTGGTTTATGGAATCACTTTTTGAATCTTAATATTCCAATATAATTTTTTAAATATTTCATTTAAAACAAAAATAATTTTATTTTAATACGAAACATATCTATTTAAATAATATAATAGTGCAGAGTAGTTTATATTATGCATAGGTATAATGTTTCCTATTTCATTTTATCTCATTGATTTGTGAAATTAAAAGAAAAATTATATAATCTATCTCAAACATATGAAACACACAAAAATTTATTATGATGTTTGCACGTATTACGCTTAAGAAGCAATTCATTTATAATAATAATAATTAAGCAACAAATGTTCAATATTTTGTAAAGTTTGGAATTGAAGCAAAATTTGTGGATCTTCTTGAATTTTGATTCTAAATATCACTACCATTACATCCTATAGGTAAGTAATACCGTAATGAAAAAAAAAGATGTAGTAGAAAAAAATAGTGGTATAAATTTGTTTAGGTTAACATACATAAATTTTGATTTTGAGCATATAACTTTGTTTAGGTTAATAAATACATATATTTCAATTTTGAATATATATATATATATATTCCAGCAAAATGCAATAATGTAAGAAAAAGGTTTTAGAATAGAAAAGAATAAGAGAGATTTTGAAAAGAATTAAAAGAGAGAGATAATTTTATTGAAAAAATTTTTAAGAAGAAAAGATACAATTATTAATGTTTTGTTTGTCAATTACATTTCTATTAAAATTAGTAGTATCAAAAAATATTTCAAATATAATATTATAAAGAAAAATAAAAAAATTATATAAGGACTAGTTTGACTAATTTTTAAAATTTGAGGGATGAAAATGACTTACGTCTGGACTTTCAAGGACTATTTTGACTAATAAAAAAACTTTTTTACATGTCAAGTGACACGTGACACACTGACCTGTCACGTGGTATGTCACGTCATTATGCCACGTGGCACTTAACGTGACACGTCATCATCCAATTAACGGAAGGACTAATTTAACTAAAAATTTATTTTTCAGGGACTAATTTAATTAAAAAAATCATTCGAAGACAAAAATAAAGATCGCATGATCTTTCAGAGACGAATTTAAATATTAATCCCGTATATATGCAATACTGCACTGTATTAAACTAAAAACAAAAAAAAGGGCAATTCACCCTGATAAACTCTAAGGTGAGTTTAGCCTAATGACAAAATTACAAAAACATCACTCTAATAAATTTTAAGGCAAGTTCTATAATGCTTTTTATTATGATGTTTAAATTGTTTAATTTATTTTTAAAAATAAAAAATAAAATATTTAAAATAAAAAATAAAATATTTAAAATTTATTATTTATCTTTTTTAATAAATTAGGCACAATTTCAAAGACACCGTAACTCTAAAGACATTGCACATTTTCCGACCATAAATAAAAGGGATTGCAAATTTTGCAAACGTGTTGCATGGGTTTCTCTGCCAAATGGCCAAAAATAAATAATAAGAGGCAGTGCATAAATAATTTTATAATTTAGTTAAAGGATGAAATTTAACAATTCTAATTTATAAATGTCATTTTCAGAAAAAAGGTACCATTTATCAGTATTGCACTTCAAATTGCTTATAATAATTAATTTCTTAGTCTATAATTTTATATATATGATAGCACGCAGTACATTGGTATTGGTTAGAGTTGATGTCATATAGAAAATGAAATCACACCGGCCTGCTCAAATCTGTGGGGAAGACTGAACTATAGTGCACTAATAAACCAACATATAATTAACTACTAATTATTAATCGCAAATCGTCAATTTTCCATTTTTTTTCTTTCACCAGCTAACATTAATATAAGTTAATTTATCAATGTTTTGCAGAAAATCATCTTTTATAAGCATGGTACCCTTTGCTAATACTCAATAAATTATATATTTCTTTCAGTTAACTTATTCAATTCAGTACTGGACATGTATTTTGTTTGTTTTTGAGTAATCATTACAGAATCCAATACCTTTAATAAAATGAAAAATGTATGAACTTATCATGAGCATTGAAACTACCGTATAGTTAAATCCATGGAGATACAATAGAATCTTGAAAAACCATTCACCGTATAACTTGTTTTTTATTCACCTCTCATGTAATTAACGCCTTTAATGAAATAGTAAATGTAAAGATCAAGGGAAATAACATACGTGGTACATTTTTCTTTTTTATATTAAAATCTTGTTTTCGTAATATTAAAAAACAATAAGTTTTGTTACTAAAAGGAAAAAAAGGTTCTATTTTCTTTTTGTAGAATAAATAATATTTTGACACTCGAAAGATTCTGATTTTACTAAAATAGATTCTAATCTTTGTTTTGGACAAAATAAATTTTCAAATATTAGTTCCATTTGATAAAATGAGTTAATAATTAATCTATCATTTTGGTCATTTAGACCATTTTGTCCAATAAAACTAATATTTGAAAATTTATTTTATCAAAGATAAAGATTGCAATTGAGATAATTATATATAAGACGGTTTATTCCATGGGAATATTTCATAATCCTATGTTGTAGGTTTTGGACATTAATACAATGTAATTCTTGTACTCATCGAGGCCGGGATTATTCACCAAGTGGAAATATACTCAAATTCTCTATAAATTTTAGCTATACTTTAGGACTAGAATATACATATCGTTACAAATATTCTTAAGCAATATTAAATGACAGTGATGTGATTGCTTACTATATAGCTTAGTCCTAACTAAAAATTTCTCTATAAATTAAGATAGATGAGTCAGCAGCTTAATTCATTAATCATTACTACACATCCTCTTCAATCTCACATGCCATTTGGCAAAATAATCTACTATATGCTTTATCAATTATCATCACTGCGGTAATAACCAAACTAGTCTTATATTTGCTTCTCTCTTCTGTTTATACATACACATTTTATTTTTCTTCTTCATTCATGCATGTTCTTATGCCGGTGACATATCAACATGTTTTTTCTTTTCAATATGATAATATTTTCCAACAAAATAAACATTCGTGGGGAACTTTACCTCATGTGTTGCTCTTCACTTCGACTTCACAGGTTTGTTATGCTGAGAATAATAATGTCATTGCAATTACTGCAGCAAATGATCCAATTAACGATCCAACGTTGACAACAACTCCTCATCAAATTAATTAATTATATAATACACTGCACCGTTCTTATCATCTCTAAGGTAATGTTCTCATTTGTTTGATGATATCAAATGAACAAATATATATTTGTAACACTTTTTGAACCTTTTGGCATCTCTTTTTGTAGTTTCTTAATAAGGTATCTTTCTTTGTTGTTATTGAGAGTGAGAAGTGAGAAAACTAAATTCAATCACATAAATAAAATTCCCTTTACACAGCTAGCTAAGTAACTAATTCCAGCTGTCAAAATAACAAACTAACAGAATTCAACTAACTAACTAACTAACTAGTTGTAAAAAATGATTGGATTGTAGCAGAGATTGCAGGCATGGATCTTAAAATACCAATAGATGACCAATTCTCCAAGTTGCATCCTTCATTACCATTAAGCACCAGAATTGGAATAGTTGGTGCTGGTCCAAGTGGTTTATCAGCTGCATATGCACTCTCTAGACTTGGTTATAATAATGTCACAGTTTTGGAGAAACATCACACAGTTGCTGGCATGTGTGAATCAGTAGAAATTGAAGGTAATTATATCTTACTACCACTCTCTAGCTGCTGATCCAATTGAATATATATGAATGATTTTTGTTTTGGATTACTATATATATATATATGCAGGGAAAATTTATGATCTGGGTGGGCAAGTTCTTGCTGCAAATAGTACTCCAGTCATCTTTCATCTCGCGAAAGAGACAGGATCCGAACTAGAAGAAATGGACTCACACAAGCTTGCTCTCATTGACCCTTGCTCTGGAAAGTTCCAAGATGTTAATGTTGCTGATGATTATGTGTCTGTTATGACACTTACTTTGGATATTCAGGTAAGTATATATAGTATTTAGTCTTTCATTTACATAATGAAATTAAATTTCCTTATTATGTTGATTCTGCTTATATGACTGGAATGACAGGAAAAGGTGAAGAACTCTAAGCATTTTGGGATCCATGCTGTTAGCCAAGTTGCTTCAGACTTGACTACAGATTATCTTGAGAGTCATGGACTCAAATCTGTTCCTAAATCTGTGGCTTATGGTTACACTGCCTCAGGATTTGGATTTGTTCAAGACTTGCCTTATGCATACATTCATGAATTTACTAGAACATCAATGGCCGGAAAAATTCGACGCTTCAAAGGTGGATATACAAGTCTATGGAAGAAGATTGCTGAATCACTTCCCATAAAACTTCATTGTAACACTCAAGTGTTGGCGATCAGACGTAGCTCTGAAAGTGTCAAAGTAACTGTCAAGAGATTAAATGAAAATGAAAAAACCATGGAGTTTGATAAGATCATAATCTCTGGTAATTTTCCATTAAGATATGGAAGAACTTATGGATCAGTGCCTTCAGCTTTCACAGGTTAGTGTATATACATATATATATGTTCATTTCTTTGTAAGGTACATATTGTTGTTGTTTTCTGATTGATTCTTGTTGCAGATTCTGAAGAAGAAGTCATGGATGCAACTGAACTTGAAAAGGACTTGTTCAGCAAAGTAGAGACATTTGATTACTACACCACAGTGTTTAAGATTAAAGGATTTGAACATCTTCCAATTGGGTTCTTTTACTTTGGTGAATACATGGAAGATCCCAACACCATTGGAAATCCTGTTGCAATGCAGAAGTTTTATGATGACAGTGACATATTCTTGTTCTGGTCTTATGGCAACTCTTCTGATATTAAGGGACCAACTGTCATCGAGCTTGCGATTAAAGCGGTTGAATCCATGGGGGGGAAAATTGACAAATTCATCCTTCAACGTCGCTTCAAGTATTTTCCTCATGTTAACAGCCAAGGTATTTTCGGAACTACTTAATGCCCATAATTTATTTTCAATTTTAGTTGAGAATTATAAACTCTAGAGTTTGAAATGCAGATATGAAATCTGGTTTCTATGAAAAGCTGGAGTCAGAACTTCAAGGTTCAAGGGATACTTATTATGTGGGCGGCCTTATGGCTTTCGAGCTCACAGAGAGAAATTCATCTTATGCCATGGCTCTCATGCGTAAGAACTTTGCAACTAGCAGTGATTTGCCAATGTTCCCTTACACTAAGGTAATTATTTAATATTTATATATTTTAGTTTTTAAATAGTCCCAAGATTGAGTTGCACTTACTAGAAGCATGTTATCTGCAGAGTTTGTTTCCACTACAAACTGAGTTCCAGAAAAAGGAGCCTAGAGAACTTGGTGAATTGCCTGGGGTGCAATTTCCCAATTTGCCCTCTTTGAACAGCTATTTGAAGCACTGGGGAACTCATCCAATCACTCAAAACAGAACTCTTTATTCTTGGATAAATGAAGAAGGAGAAGTTGTATGCAAAAGGAGCTATGGAGAACAAAATTCTAATGCTTCTTGTATTGCTCAGAATCTCTTAACATGCCGAAAGCCAATCATCAAGCCCGGTGACAAGGTTCTCCTAGTCTATGTCCCCGGTCTGGATTTCGTCGATGCCTTCTTCGGATGCATAAGGGCTAAGGTTATACCAGTTCCTGTTCTTCCTCCAGACCCCATGCAAAAAAGTGGACAAGCACTTGTGAAAATTGACAACATTGCAAAGTCATGTGGCATAGTGGCAATTCTATCAACAAAAGGTTATCACTCAGCTGTGCGGGCCGGATTTGTTAAAGGTCTAATCTCATTATCCGGAAAAGATGGGAAGTCTTCAGCTAGATGGCCAAATCTTCCATGGATGCACACTGATTCTTGGATCAACAAGTCAAAAAGTCTGGCTTCTGAATATGTAGATGATCAATGTGAGGCTCAACCTGGTGATATTTGTTTCTTGCAGTTTACGTCAGGTTCAACTGGGGATGCTAAAGGAGTGATGATTACTCATGGAGGCCTAATTCACAATGTGAAGTTGATGAGAGGAAGATACAAGAGCACCTCGAGGACCATGCTAATAAGCTGGCTTCCTCAGTACCATGACATGGGGCTCATTGGAGGACTTTTTACAGCTCTTGTTAGTGGTGGATCAGCTGTGTTGTTTTCGCCAATCACATTCATCAAGAAGCCATTGTTGTGGCTTGAAACTATGAGTATCCCAAAAGGTGCTAGCTCCAGGATATGGCTTGGCCGAAAACTGCGTTTTCGTCAGCTGCGCATTTGGACAAGGTAATCCTATTCTTGTTGATTGGCAAGGAAGAATCTGCTGTGGATATGTCCAGCCAGGAGATGCTGATGTTGACATCAGAATTGTTGATCCTGAGAGTGGCGAAGAGCTTCAAGAAGATGGAAAAGAAGGAGAGATTTGGATAAGTAGTCAAAGTTCAGGAATTGGGTATTGGGGAAAGGATGAACTGAGCCAAAAAACTTTCAGGAATGAGCTTCCAAACCATCCTGGAAGAAACTTCACAAGAACTGGTGACTTGGGAAGGATAATAGATAGGAAGCTATTCATCACAGGAAGAATCAAGGATCTGATCATTGCAGCTGGGAGAAATATATACTCATCAGATGTTGAAAAGACAGTTGAGAATTCATCCGAATATCTTCGTCCCGGGTGTTGCGCTGTCATTGGTGTCCCTGAGGAGATTCTATCAGCAAAAGGTATTGCCTTGCCTGACGGGTCTGATCAAGTTGGCCTCGTTGTAATTGCAGAAGTAAGGGATGGTAAATCAGTTAGCAAGGATATGATTGAGCATATTCAAACTCGTGTGATAGAAGAACATGGAGTTAGTGTTGCTTCTGTCAAGTTGATCAAGCCAAGAACCATCAGCAAAACAACATCAGGAAAAATCAAGAGGTTTGAATGTCTCAAACAGTTTGCAGATGAAACACTGAACTTGGTGCCACAACCTCTCTTGACAAAGAAAAAATTGGTAAGGTCATTTACTACAGGAAATTGCAAAGATGGAAGAACACCAAGGTCCAATAATGTAGCAAAAAACAATCTTGGAACTAGCCAAAGAATCACCAACAGGGAAATCGTGGAGTTCTTGAAAAAGCTTATTTCTGAGCAGGCAGGAATCCCAGAAAGTGACATATCAGTCACAGATAACATAACATCTTATGGTGTTGACTCAATTGGTGTTGTCAAAGCAACACAAAAACTCTCAGATTTTTTGGGAGTTCCGGTTGCAGCTATTGATGTCTTCACTACTTCTTGCATTCAAGAGTTGGCTAACTTCTCAGAAAATCTTCTACTCAAGTCTAAGCCACAACTTGTTAGCAATCCATCCAATGCTTCAGAAGAAGATATAGAGATTGCTGAAGTGGTTATGGATGTGTCCAAGACTCGCCAATGGGGTATTCGTTTACTTCAACTCCTAGCACTTTTTTATATTACTCTCATGCTGGTTTTTCCTGCTTACATATCCATCACTGCTTCTCTAAGTTTCAATCAAAGTATCAGTGCATTAGTGGAAGGAATTTCATGGTCAAACTACTTAATTTCTTTGACTTTGGCACCCCTTTCTTGGATCCTATGCATTGTTTCTACTAGCATTTGCATTTCAATTTTTGGGAATTCTTTCTTGAGGCCAAACTATGCCCTTGTTCCTGAAGTCTCCATCTATTCAATGGATTTTATCAAGTGGTGGACACACTATAAAACTCAAGAAATTGCTTCTAGAGTCCTAGCAGTACACCTCAGAGGAACAACATTCCTTAAGTATTGGTTTGAGATGCTTGGTGCAAGAATTGGATCCTCAGTTTTGCTTGATACAGTTGACATCACAGACCCGTCTTTGGTCTCAATTGGAGATGAAGCTGTCATTGGTGAAGGGGTTTTGGTTCAAAGCCATGAGGTAAAGAACAGGATCTTGAGTTTCAATCCAATTAGGATTGGAAAAAGTTGTTCAGTTGGACCTTATGCTGTTATTCAAAAAGGTAGTGTTATTAAAGATGGTGCTGAGGTACAACCCTTGCAAAAGGTTGAAAAAGGACAGCATGTGCTCAAGCCTACAAAGCTTAATAATGTTAAAGAGGTTAGTTCCTGAAATTATCATCCAGTATATGTATATCTATGCTACCATAGTTATGATGTTTCAAAAAATATTACTAAAATTAAAGTAGCATTTTTTAATCATTTTGTAATGCTTTATAAAAAGTGTTGCTAAAACAAAATAGTACCAAAATATAAAAAAAAATTTAATTTTAAAAACACTTACATAACTACAATAAATACCATAAATATAGATATACTAATATATATATATATAGTTAGCCTTTGTTTAACTGCCACTTATAAGTACATATCAATGCATTGTCATTGTGAACAAAACTACATCAATCCATAAAACAACTTGGTGAGTTTTATGGTGTTTTTTATTATGGTATTTAAATTGCCTAACTTACTTTTAAAGGTAAAAAATAAAATGTTTAAAACAAAAAGTAAAGTATTTAAAATTTATTAAATATTATCTATTTGCCTTTTTAAGTAAATTAGGCACAATTTCAAAGACACCATAACATTCACCAAATAACTTATTCTGACACTGGACTATATTTATCTATCTAATTTATAATACATGTTTTTCACGAATAGAGATTAACATCTTATTATATATTATTCTATTATCATGCAAGCTTTTTTTTTAGTTTTAATTTTTATAAATTTTTTTATTGTATCCTTTATATGTTTTTTTATAGATTTTTTAATTTTCAAAATAAAATTATAAATTATGAAATTAATTGATGTTCAACTATGTTAAGAGAAATCGTTAAAAAAATACTTGGATTTATTTAAATTTTTATAATTTTATTTTTCTTAAGTTATATAAATAATTGTAAAATTTTATTCAACAAAAAAATTATTTTTAATGAAATAGAATTTATATGAGTCAAACTTTGTTTAAATGCTAATAAGTGTATTACTTTTTGTATTTATTTATGAACATTTTGTTTAAATTTAAATCTAACTCATCTACCAAAATCAAATAAAAAAATAGATTCTTTTTATCAAAAAATTCTACTTAAGAGAATATTTTAATATATATAATAGATTGTCAGAATTAATTTTTATTATACTATTATTATTATATTATAAAATTTATTATGATATAGTTTTTCTTTTAAAAATCATATAAGCTT
>NC_029774.3:24437448-24465267 GCF_000817695.3 Arachis duranensis | reverse complement strand
CTCAGAGTGCAACAATGCTAATTACCACAGACAAAAATGAACCTAGTGCTATCTACCAATTGATGGGGATCTATATTGTTGGCTTTGTAAGCGCTCTTGCTGCAGCCATTACATACTTTCTCTACACAAGGGTCTTCCAAAAACCAACATCATTCCAACACTTTTCATTCATGTGCATAAGTGGGGCTTTCCACTGGATTCCTTTCACTATTATTGCTTATGCCACCATGCTTTCTGAATTCCCATCAAGTGCCATTGTATTCACCATTTCACTGGCATGTGCTTACTTGCTTCATGGTCTCATTCTCAGCATTCTCACATGCATCTTCATTCGTCTTCTTCATTGTCAAAAGCAAAACCACTTTAAAACATGGCTTCGAAATCAATTGAGTCTTTCCTGCCACCTTAGATTTGCAAAACTCCTCACAGGAACAGAAGCTTTTTGTGTATATTTGCGCCTCTTAGGTGCAAAAATTGGCAAGCATTGTTCTATAAGAGCCATCAACCCAGTTTCAAACCCAGAGCTCATGGCAATTGGTAATGGTGTTCATCTTGGTGATTTTAGCAGAATAATCACCGGTTTCCATTACTCAAACGGATACACTTGTGGAAAAATAGAGGTTCAAGACAACTCAGTTGTTGGAAGTCAAAGCATTATTCTCCCTGGTTCTCATGTTGAAAAGAATGTCATTCTAGGAGCACTTTCAATTGCTCCAATGAATTCCATACTCCATGAAGGTAGCATGTACATTGGATCTCAAACAAGGGTTATTACCAAAAAACCCACAAGTGGTTTAGATGAACGAATAGAAGAGATGGACATGGCTTACAAGAAAGTAGTAAGTAACTTGTCTGCAAATTTAGCCACCACAACCATGAATGCTAAGGCAAGATATTTCCACAGAATTGGAGTTAGTGGAAAAGGGTACCTAAAAATGTATGACAAAATTGATGGAATTCCAATGCACAAGATTTTCCACCCTGGAAAGAGCTACCCTATCTTGATCCGACATAGCAATAGCTTGAGTGCTGATGATGATGCAAGAATTGATGCCCGCGGTGCATCTCTGAAGATACTCTCTGATGAACCCGGTTCTAACAATGCTCTCTTTGATCTTACATTGAAGACAGGCAAGGCATTTTATGCAAGAACTTTGGCTGATTTTGCAAGTTGGTTTGTGTGTGGACTTGCTGCAAGAGAGGAACTAGTCAAGAAATTCCCACATCTTCGTGAAGCAGTGTGGAATTCTCTTAGAAATGCTAACTCATATGCTGAATTGCATTACTACTCCAACATTTGCAGGCTCTTGCGCTTCAATGATGGACAAGAAATGTACGTGAAGTTCAAGTTGAGACCCTATGACAAAAGCATTGGTGAGAACACAGGTATGGTTAAGCCAATTGGGATTCTTCCACCAGAAACAGGTGCTATTCCAAGGGATGAAAATGATAAACGCCCTCTTCTTTTCCTTGCGGATGATTTCAAGAACCGCGTGAGTTCACCAGGTGGAGTTCATTATGTTTTCCAAATCCAAGTTCGACCGGTGCCGGATGATGAAGCCACACGTGATGTTGCTTTGGATTGCACAAGACCATGGGACGAAAATGACTTCCCTTACATTGATGTTGGAGAGATCAATATCACTGAGAATCTTTCTAAGGAAGAATCAGACATGTGTGAGTTCAATCCTTATCTCAAAAGCCATGAGTTAGATGTTATTCCTGCTACTTCGAACTCTCAAAGTGCTTCAATGGATCATGGTCGTTCATTGATCTATGAGATTTGCCAGTATGTTCGCAACAAGCGACCGCTCCCAGAATCTTGGAGGAACCTTATTGAGCAATCCGCGGTTAAGGTTGACTTATCATGTTGTCCAATGGCGGCGGCGGCATCATTGCCTAAAAAGCAGCCACAAAAAGTAACATTGGCAAGAACTTGGTATCAAACTTTCTCAGCACTCTTCATTCAACCATTTCTTCAAACAGTTTTACCTCATGCTGTGATTGGTTTATCTATTTATGCTCCCTTGTGTTGTATTGTATACATAAAGAATGCCAACGGATTCCCACTGCATTGGATGCTTCCAATATTTTGGATTCTCTCAGGTGTTATGGCTGCATTGGCTTGTGTTATAGCCAAATGGATTCTTGTTGGAAGAAGGAAAGTTGGTGAAACAATGCCTCTATGGAGCATAAGGATCATCATGGATAGCACATGGCAAGCCATAAGAACATTGATTGGAGATTATTTCATGGACATGACAAGTGGTTCATTTTTATTTATGGTTTGGATGAAGATGATGGGTGCAAGCATTGACATAATGGATGATGGTGTTTATATAGATAGTAGCATGGGATCTTTGTTGAACCCTGAAATGGTAAAGATTGAGGGAGGGGGTTGTGTAGGAAGAGAAGCATTGCTATTTGGACACATATATGAAGGTGATGAAGGTGGAATAGTAAAGTTCGGAGAAATTAAGATTGGTGAAGATGGGTTTGTTGGGAGTAGAGCAGTGGTTATGCCTGGTGTTCATGTGAAGAATGAGGGAAACCTAAGTGCCTTAACACTTGCCATGAAAGGTGAAATCATTAGGTCAAGATAAACACACGTAATCATGGTTTTGAATTGCGGTTGTTGTTGTAGTTGTCGTTGCATGCATTGTAAAACTATGAAAAATTTACTGCGGCAGTTTAAAATAACGGTGAATTCTATGATAGGTGCTATTATTTAGCGTCAAATTTTTGTTTAACTTTTTTTTTTTATAAATTTTAAATATTTAAAAATAATTTATTTTTATATTTTAAAAATAAATATTAATTTTTTATTCTTTTTAAAGTTAAATATTATTTTTAGACATCATAGTAATTACCTAAAATAATAATTAAAAGAATATAGATAGTATATAGGAATGCACGTGTATTTTCATGATGTAATATATGTAATATTTGTTGTGATATCATTAAAAAAGTTTGAGAATGATAAACTTTTTATAGCCACCATTCACATAAAGTTGTCAAAAACAATTTTTTTTAAAAACGTCTACGTGGCAAAATTTAAACCATATATTCTAAAACCACATTTTTAACTACACAATACTTAAAACTGTAGTCCTTTACAAGAAAAGCGTCACCTAATGGAAAAAAATAAATTAGAAGATTTAAGAAAAGAAATAATTAAATTATCAAAATTAATAGATCAAAAACTAATGATTTTAACTAATATTAATTGTAATGACACCGAATTCTTAAAATCAATACAAAATGATTTTTCTCAAAATCTTTATTTTACTATAAGTTTTATTGAAGGACTTCAAAAACCTGAGAAAACTTATATTTCACATGAAATTCCTAAAAACTGCTACTATGGAAATGATTCCCCACATCTCTATCATACTTTTAACCCACAAGTAAATTATATAGTAGATATACTTGAAGAAATATTAGTATCCATAAAATTTCAAAGAAATAAGGAAAAAGAGAAACCTAATATAAACAAAATTAAACAAATATTAAATAAATATTTTCAGAAAGAGAATTCCAAAGAAGAAAAAATTTAAAACATATACAACATAACAAAACTAAAAGTAAAACCACCATTAAAATTATGAACATTGATGAAAAATTAGAAGAAGTTACAATGCTTTTTAAACAATTAAAAATGGCTCAAGAAAATAATATTATGGAACAAGAATTTCAAATAGAAGAAGAATTAGTAAATTTTGAAAATATAGAAAATGAAGAACACATCCTAGATTATTCAAGTGATGAAGAACCAGCAGCTCCAATACAAGTAAAAAATGAAGCTGGAACATCTAAGGATAATCAATCTCAATTTAAATGGGAAACAGGTTTTGAAAATTATGCTTTTAAAAAAGGATTTATAAATAAAAATTTAAAATATACAAAAATACCATCAAAATACATTCCTAAAATCCAGGAAACTGAAGGGGAAATAATGCTTGATTTAGACTGTAAAAAGAATGAAAAAGAAATTTTTGAGAACTGGTTGAATTCCTTCTTATTAGAAGCCTTTACTAATTCAAAACTTAGTGAATTATTGGAGGAGATATCTGGAATTATATAGGGTTCCATACTAAAGGAACTGTAAGAGATTATATGACATCAATAGAAAACCAAATAATAGAAAAATTAGCAACAAAAACAACAGTTTACAATAAAATATTACATATAATAATGATTCTGTATAAAGAATTTTTTGAAAAAAATATTATAGATCATAGACAAGAAGTCTATAACAAAGAATATCAAGAAGAAAAAAACTATTTAGCTAATATTCAAATATATGATTTATGTAATGTGGAATCTTACATATGTGAATACAGAATACATTATTATAAACTAAAAGAAGAAGATAAAAACCATTATCTTAGTATGTATATAACAAAACTTTCATACCCTGCTAATGAATTTATAATGGGAAGATTTATAAGAGAAATAAATAGAGGAACAATTGAAAATAATTTTGGCGGAGCAACTTCTGCAATAAGAGAGGAAATAAAAGAACGTTGTATGCAAGAAGCAACTCAAAAAAGATTTGCAAATATAATTAGAATTTGCTGTCAGGATAATGAAGAAATACCTCAAAAATATGGTCTTAATAAAAATTTTCAAAGAAAAAAAATATCAATTTATAAAAAGAAAATACTATCCAAACTGGAGAAAAAAGAGGTATTTTAGAAAAAGAAATAACAATAAAAAATAAAAAAATAACTACTGCCCAAATAAAAAAGAAAATTACAAGTATTGGTATTGCCAAGAAGAAGGACACTATGCAAATGAATGTCCAAAAAAAAAAGATAAAAAAGACCTTACCAAACAATTAGAAATTGCTAAGTCTTGTTTCATGGAACCATTAGAAGAATCAGATGATAACTTAGACTATATTTTTGAATATGTCTCAGAAACAGACTCAGAGACTGAGCAATAATGCCACATTTATTACTATAAAAATAACATAAAAGTTTATAAATGCTTTCATAGATACTGGAGCAACACAATGCTTTGCTAATACAAATATAAAACTTGATTGGAAAAAATTAAAGAAACCATTAAGAGTTAGAATAGCTGACAAATAAATACATAAAATTGACCAAAAAGCAGAAATGGTTGAAATATTTATTCAAAATTATAGGTTCATTGTTCCATCCATATATATGTTAGATTCTGGGATGAATTTTATCATAAGAAATAACTTCTTAAAGTTATATCATCCATTCATTCAAGAATTAACATTTTTTAAAGCTATATCATCCATTCATTCAAGAATTAACATATATAGTTTTAAAAGCTCCATATGATTCTTCAATAAATCAAAAATCAAAACGTATAAAGATACCAACTACTACTATAGATAAGATTTTAAAATTTAAAATATTTTCTATATTAGAAACATGCTATTTGAATTTATATTTTCAGATAAATATCCCAAAAAATAATCTTGAAATAAAGATAGAAGAACTTTTGGATGAAGTTTGCGCTGAAAATCCTTTAGATATTAAAAATACAAATAAGGAATTAGTAAGCATTAAATTAAAAGATCCTACAAAAGAAATAAATGTTCCAAATAAAATTCCTTATTCCGCAAGAGATAGAGAAGAGTTTTCATTAGAATGTAAAGATCTTTTGGAAAAAGGAATTATAAGATTAAGTAAAAGTCCTCATGCGGCTCCAGCCTTTTATGTCGAAAACAATAATGAAATTAAAAGAGGAAAACGAAGAATGGTAATAAATTATAAGAAAATGAATGAAGCAACTGTTGGTGATGCTCATAAACTTCCTAGAAAAGATTCTATTTTAGAAAAAATCAAGGGAGTAACTTAGTTTTCACCTCTTGATGCAAAATCAGGATATTGGCAACTTCGTTTAGATGAAGAAACAAAGAAATTAACTGCTTTTACTTGCCCAACAAAAGAATCAACAAGTGTGTTGCTCTATGAATGGAATATTTTACCATTCGGATTAAAACAAGCCCCAAGTATCTATCAAAGATTTATGGAAGAAAATCTAAAAGAATTAAATGAATTTATTTTAGTTTACATTGATGATATATTAATTTTTACAAAACAGGATAAAGAAGATCATCTTCAAAAATTATTAATAGTTTTAGAAAGATGTAAAGAAAAAGGATTAGTTCTTAGCAAAAAGAAAGCAAAAATTGCAAGACAAGAAATAGAGTTTCTTGGGTTAATTTTATCCACTCAGGGAAAGCTAAAACTTCAACTGAATATTTTAAAAAAGGTAAATTTATTTCCTAATAAAATAGAAGATAGAAAACAATTACAAAGATTTTTAGGGTGTATAAATTATATTTCTGATCAAGGATTTTTGAAGAATATAACAGAATACACAAAAAACTTATTTCCAAAAATAAGTACTAAAAAAGAATGGAAATGGGAAGAAAAAGATAATATGCAAATTCAAAGGATCAAAAAATTATGTGAAAAACTTCTGGAACTCTATATTCCAGTAGAAAACGACTACTTAATAGTAGAAACAGATGCTTCAGACATAACCTGGTCAGGATGTCTAAAAGCTAAGAAAGCTATAAAAAGTTTGGAACAAGAAAAAGAATCACTAGATTCTAAATATTCCCCAAAGGAATTACTTTGCAGGTATATTTCAGGAACTTTTACTCCAACGGAACAGAGATATACTACTCATGAAAAGAAAACTCTAGCAGCAATTAAATCTCTTAAAAAATAGAAAATTGATTTACTACCCAAAGAATTTACATTAAGGACAGACTCAAGTTACCTAACAGGTTTCATTCGATACAATTTAAAAGTTGATTATAATCATGGGCGATTGGTAAGATGGCAATTATTTTTGTTACAATATCCAATAAAAATTGAATATATTAAGGGTGACAAAAATATTATTGCAGATACATTGACAAGAGAATGGAGTTCGTTTACAACGCATTAAATCAAGAAATTCAAAAATATCAGCAAGAACTCGAAGAATGCAAGCATTGTCAGCAAATAAGGACACAGATCCAATCCCTTAAGAAGGCCATTGAAGCAATGAAATCAACACAACAACCAAAACCATCAGAGTTCAGCCAGCCAAGCATGGTGGACAAACCAGGTGAAGGAAAAATTTCAGAAAATAAAACAATTGATGAAATTATTAAAAAATCCACACAAGACAAAAAATATTATGTAATTTATAATGGCCCCATGAAAGGAGTATATGATGCCTAGGAAAAAGCAGCGCCATTTACACATCAATCAAAGATAGTTCATAAAGGAGGATTTTTAACACTAGAAGAGGCAAAGGAATCCTTCAGGGAATATGAAACTCTTCATCCAGAGCAAACCCTAAAAAGAGCAGATAAAGCTCCAGTTCAAGCCCAGAGAACAGGAATAATGAGAAACATTCCTACAAGGACTGAAATCAAGGAAAAGAAAAGGGTTTGTAGATCAAATCTCAGAGAAACCCCTAACATAGTCTTGAATTGGACTGAAGAAAAAAGGGCAAGTTTGAGATACTATCCCATCGCCAAAGAACAGCTAACAAAGCTGGTTATTTTTCCAGAGGCTTCCCCATCTGACACTTATCAGTTTTTCCAATATGGATTAATAGATACAATTTTAATTTTTAATGATCTAAAAATATATTAGTGAGTTTCCTGCAAGATTCGTTGATGCAGTAAAGAGATTTAAAAATATGATTGACAATGTAAATCCAAGGCATATATCCCTAAAATTTACAAATAGTCAACCTATTTTTAATGAAGAAGAAGAATGCTTGGTTCTAGCACACCAAGTAATATTCATGTCCGTCTTCCCAGGAAACTTTTAACCGATTGATCAAGTTCAAGATTTAACAATCTACAGTCATGAAGGAAGACTAGCCAGCACATTAGCAAGGGTCTTTGAAAGAACTCAAAAGATAACAAGAGAATCTCACACAAGAATTAATTATAAAAGCAGAAATACTCTGCTTGTGTCCAGTAAAAGAAATGAAATTAAAGAAAGAGAGATGAGACTCTTGGTGGAATTTGAATCTGCATTCTACAATCTATCCGGACTCTTAGAAAAGCTCCCTGAAGGGATAAAAAGGAATCTCTGCTATTTGATAAAAGACAGAGAATACCACAAGTGCCAGCTGTGTGTCTCAGAAATATCTGAAGAAAGCAATAATGAAATAGAATCCACCCACATGATAAAAGAAGAAGACAACGCATCCACCCACATGATAAAAGAAGAGGACAGTGCATCTGAAGCATCCCTCAACATTATTGCATAATGACGTAAGCACTTAGGTCATAGAGCACTAACAATGTAGCTGGTGCAAGATAATAAACAATGACGTCATAAGAAGGGTAAGGATGGGAATTGTCCATCAGACCCAACCATTATAAATAGATTGCTTAGGCAATTGTAGAAGTGTCAGAAAACAGAAAGCAGAAGGCTAAGAGTACTCATATGCTAGGAGAGCAAGGAGGAAGCTGCCGAGGCGATTCTGTAGTCTGACAAAAGAATTCCCTTAGGAAAAAATAGTTTTAAACTCCCCTCTGGAGCTAATATCTACAATCTCCCCTCTGGAGATAAAAACATCTTATGTAAAATATACTAAATAAAGGAAGTTTTTCTCCAGAAAGGTACACCTTTGTCCTAATCTCTTAGTTATGAATTTTTTGGAAAGTTTAGAATTAACAGAAGAATCTGATTATTATAGATCAACTGCTTTATTAGATAATGAAAAACAGGCTATTCTAAAAACAGAACTAAATCTCAAATCAAATGAAAATTTTAATAAACAAAGTCTTTTAAAAGAAGTTTTTAATAGAAAAAATATAATATACTATGAAAAGATTCAACTTGAAGCCCCTGTAAAAATAAAATCTGCTAATGGAGAACTTGAAATAGCTTTGATAAATGATGAAGAATTAAGTAAACAGATTGAAAAAATTAAGGATCAACAGAAAAGATCTAAAATTGGATGGATTCATATTAGTACCATACAAGTTTTAATCAAATCTACATATATGAAAGGAATTAATTCACCAATAAGTTTAGCAATATGTGACAAAAGAATTACTGATGACCCAATAGATCAAATAATTGGAATTGTTCATGGAAATTTGGCAAATGTAAATGTTAAATTTAATGCCCATCTTGGATACGCTATACCTTTATCAACTGAAAATCTTGGTAGATCTATAAGTTTAGCCTATAAATTTCATAGGAAATATTTAATGGAACAAGATGATGAACCATTTTCAATTACATATGCAATAAATTATGCTTTAACAAATAGCCATCATAGTATAATATTTAAAAATAGAGAAATAATTTATGTTGATGAATTATTTCAGAAAATTGTAAAAACAGAAATACCAAAATATAAAGCTATCGAAAACTCAGTCCTATTATTAAAAGAACCATCAAAAAGATCGGTTTCATCAAATTTTCAAATAAGAGAATTTAAATCAATAGTCCTTTAAGTTTATCTAAATTAAAAAATAAAGAAGAAATATATGTAACTTATTAAGATAAAAAACAAGAGCTCTTTGAAAGAGAAAATCGTTTGAATTATTTGCAGTTTTCTGAAATAGATCAAAGAGCATTTAAAGCTCTAAAAATAATCTATAACAAGTTAAAAAAGGAAGTTGAAGAGCTAGAAAAATTAATAGAATATCTGGAAAATAGTGATGAATCAATGATAGAGTTTACAGAAATTCTAAAATAAATAATGATAAACAAAAAACTATTTTAGGAATTATAATAAAATTACCTAATTTATGAGACATAAAAAGATTGAAAAACCAGAAAATAAAATAAAAAGGAAAAGGGCGAAAAAATTAAAAAATAAAATAGAGGAGTATAAAAGAGAATTAAACAATCTACAAATTGAAATTGATGACCTTATAATAAAAAGGATAGAAATAAGAATAAATATAAATAAGTTAAAATTAAATCTAGGAAATTTATAAATATCTGAAAAACCATATTACGATTAAAACTGTTAAAAGAAAAGATGGAAAAGGAAATTGAAAAAATAATTAACAAGAGAAAGTGTAAAAATAAAAGAAGTTTTTAAGGATTTAAGAAATTATAAATAAAAGATTTTAGAACAGAAATAAAAAACTATAAAATCAGAATACATCAAGAACTAGTAATAAATAATCAATGGTTAAATACTCTAAGATCATGAAGTTGCAAATTATTTGAAGAGTTAGTAGAAATTTCGAAAAAAGAATTAAGAGAAAAGTCGAAATTGAAAAAATTGGTATCAGAGCCAAGTTAACGATTAAGGGTAACACTTTCTCCTTAAGCAACACTTTTAATAATACGCTTTTAAATCAATAACAACCACAAGATGGAAAACGTCTTTACAAAAAGTTAAAATTGGCAACTTTACCGTAGCATCCACCACTTTTTATTGATGTAACAACATATAAAACTAAATAATGGATCAGTATTTGTGTATACCCCAAAATTACTATTGAAGTTTATGCATTTTACGGTTTGCTGAAGACTACTACTGTATAAAGTATAAACTAATACTGAGATATTAATCAATAAATTAAAATATACTTTTTATTCTTAAAATTAAAAAAAATAAATCAAAAATTTATTTGTTTAATAGGATAAAAACGACGATAAACGCTGTTTTTATAAACAATAAAAAAATATTAATCCAATAAAAAATACGGTTTGTAACGGTCATTTTAAATAATTTAAAATGTCATTTTAATTCGGTAAAATGATAGTTTCAAATATCGTTTTAATTTATAAAAATGTCATTATTAAAATAAAAATGACGGTTCAAAAATACCATTTTAATCAATAAAAATTGTCATTTTAATCCAATAAAAATAACGATTTTAAATGCCGTTTTAACTAACAAAATGTCATTCTGTTAGGATAAAAATTGCGATTCATAAACGCCATTTTAATCAACTAAAAATGCCATTTTCACTCTGAAAATAACGACAATTTGAACCGCAGTTTTAACAAACTAGAAAATGCCGTTTTATTCCAGAAAATTGTGGCAGTTTTCTGAATATCGCCATAATAATCAGAATGATACTTAAAATTACATCAATTTCTGAAACTGTCGTTCTAAATAATAATGACGGTTCAAACTGTTATAAATACCAAAAAGCTGTTGTTTTTACTTGATTTTTTTGTAGTAATATTACCTTTTTTCTGGAGACCCTCTATCTTTTTTAAATCTTTATGTTTATTTTTGTTTTTATTTTAATTTTGGTAAAAGAATATCATTTAACTTTAAATTTTAGGATAAATAAAAGATGTGACTTTTTGTGCATTAGCTAATTCAAAAAAATACTTATTATAAAAAATAATATTATTTAATTTCCATTTTTAGAATAGATGAATGACATTTTATGTATTAAATAATTTTAAAAATAATTATTATAAAAAAAGTTAAGAATATTTAAACTTAAAAAAGAGTAAAGTATCGTTTTTGTCCCTCACGTTTGGAGTAAGTTCTATTTGTGTTCCTAACATTTAAATCGTCCTATTTGTATCCCTAACGTTTATAAAAGTGATTCAATGTTATCTTACTATCAATTATACTAACAAATCAAATTATATTTTTCAATTATTCTCACTTGGATGTATTCATTCTCAATTAGGTCTCACTTGAATGTGTTCGATTTTAATATTATACGCACTATTTGTGTTTAGATTCAATTATGTCCCTAAAAAAGTGAATTATGTAAATGTTGTAGGAATTAGTTTCAACTTTTGATGAACTATTTTTCAGAGTGGATCATTGATTCTATCCCAGACATTTGTATTCTAACTTCAGGAAGAGATTTTTAAAACTCAAACTAAAGCGTTCATGATGTGTAATTGACGGCAGGATAACATTAAATCACTTTTACAAACTTTAGGGATACAAATAGGACGATTTAAACGTTAGGGACACAAATAAGATTTACCCCAAACGTTGGGAACAAAAACGATACTTTACTCCTTAAAAAATTATTTAATAATAAAATGGAGTTTGTTCAAAATAAGAGAGAGAGGGGATTAAAAACAAACTAGTACTAAGAATCCAAATATTTTCTACCTTTTTTTTATGTAGTGTTTCACATTAAATAATTATTTTTTTAAGGACAATATTCAAATGACAAACAAAATAGTAAAAAGATTCATATAGATTATGAAAACTAATATCATCCTTATAGTACAATTGCATAATTTTAAAAGGTACAAAATGAAATAATAAAGTATACTTTGATAAATGCAGTACCAATCTAATGTTAAAAGTAATGACAATCTTCTATTTCAAAATACTATATTAAATTACGATGTAAACATTTTTTATCTATTAAAATTATGCATAAAAATAAAGAAGGTTTTGAATATAAATTTTTATCCCTGCTTTAAATTTATATAAGAGTATTTACTCATTTTGGTCCCCAAAAAATTTTGGACCAGAAACTTTAGTTCCTAACTAAAATTAATTACTCGATTAATTTCTAACAATTAACTCCGTCATTCATTTGAGTCTTTTGCTCCATCAACTCTAATGGAGAATAAAATGGTCCCGGACAACTCTAATGAAAGACGAAATGGTCCCTGCCCCCTCTATTCAAAAACTCGTCTGGTTTTCTCTTGAACTAACATACTATGCAACTCATGTACATTCCATTTATCCTTCATAGTATTATAGTTCATATGGAAAGGATCATACTCAGACGGTAATGAATTTAAAATAAACTGCACAAAAAAATTTTCATCCACTTCCATTTCTAATGACTTAAGTCTTACTACAATATTTGTCATTTCAATGACATGTTCATGCATAGTACGAAAACCATTAAATTTTATGGTGGTCAAAGTGCCCATTAATTTCAGCACACGAGTAACACATGGCCTTTGATTCTTACAGTGTCAATATATGATTTTAAAAACAAAATCAATTATTCCTAATTGTCAATTATGTATATGAATAGGATAAACAATCATGATAACTTAGCGTAATTTCATGAAACATTTAAGCCATGCTAAGATCATTTAATTCATATAACATTCATCATGTATACTGCAAATATTGTAATACATTACAATTATATATATATATATATACCTTGCAATAGACAATCATGCACAACAACATATAAACTAAAAATGTAGTTAATAAGTTTTTACAACTACAAATTTCATGCTATATTAATTTTGCAGTAAAAAATTTATTTTCATAGATAATCATAAATTTCACAACCTAAAGCTCTGATACCACATGTTAAACTTAATATAATTTCTAATATACATTATAAAATTATCATTCACATGAAAGATCTTGAAATTTATGACTATTGGTGCATAATTTAAAGTCCACAAACTAACCGGTAAGTACATCGGGTCGTACCAAGTAATATCTCAGGTGAGTGAGGGTCAATTCTATGAGGTTTGATGGATCAAGAAACAATAATTGAGTGATTGGCTTAGTCAGGCAAGCAGAAATTGGTGTTTTGAGAATTAATTGCATAAAACAATAATTCAGAGAACTAAGAAAGCAAATAGTAAATTTATGTAAAGAATATGGAGAAAACAGTTAAGGTTTCGGAGTTGTTTATCTTCCGGATTAACTTTTCTTACCAACTATTTTAATCATGAAAGGTTCAATTCATGGCAAACAGTAATTGACTAAACCCTGATTCCTTAGTAATTTAGTCTCCTCTAACCTAGTTAACTGTCAATTCCTTGGTCACTTAATTTTAATTAGAGGTTTAGGTCCAATTCTAGTTTATATGCCACAGAAACCCTAATTACCCAAATATAAGAGGATTATATGTCACGTATCCCGTTAAGTCTATATCATTAGTGATTTCGGAGAAATTATTTTCAAACTGTCGTTCAAGTAAATTACTTTTCCAAGGTTCACAAGAACTCAAATAGAATAGGGGTTATGCTTCCGATCTACCCAAATCCTTAAGACGAAGAACAAAAACAAATTCTTGAAATTTAAATCAAAATATTTATTAAAATAGAAGAATAATAGTATCAATCCATACAATAAATAAAGCTCATAACCTTAATAGTGGAGGTTTAGTTGCTCATGGCTCAGAGAGAAAACTAGGATTCAGAAAAACTGTAATGTGCGAAATGAGGTGCGTAAAAGATAAAAGGGCCCGAAGGGCTGAATCTTTTTTCTCTTTTATATCTAATCCTAATTAATGTAAAATATATTTTCTAAAACAAAATAATATCTTTTTCTATTTGTAAATAAAATAAAGTTTAATCAAAATAAAAAAAAAAACTAAATCTTCGAATTCTCTTTAACAGGTGTGGGACCATTGCACAAGCTAGGATTGGCGCCTAACATCAGGATATTGAAGTTAGGCGTGGCCTTGGCAGCACGCTTTGGAGTTAATTGCTTCATCCGGCGCCTAACTTGGGATTCTCCAAGTTAGGTGCCAACATGGCCGTACATGTTGGAGAAGAAGTGTATACAATTATATATCGCTGGAAAACTCTAGAAGTTAGCTTTCCAATGCCGCTAGAATCATATCAATTGGATCTCTGTAGCTTAAGTTATTCTTTTTGGAGTGCAAGGAGGTCAGGGTTGACAACATCATTCACTTTCTTCCCTTTTTTCTAAACAAATCTTGTCAAATCCCTCCAAATGCTACCTGAAATAAAGCAAATTGCACACAACTCAAAGTAGTACTCATAGTGGCTAAAAAGTATTTAAATCTTGATTAAACTTAGCAATTCAAATGTAAATTCACTAGGAAAAGATAGGGAAAATGCTCACGTATCAACTATCACAAATAAAATGAGAAGAATTACTAATCTTGATCCATGATGATAATAATATTATGAAAAATTTACTTTGTCTATCCTTTTGCCTTCTTAATTCTTTCTTCAATTAAGTTATTGATGGTGAGTGAAGAAGAAAAATGAACTTCTTTTTTTAAATATTGGGCTTCAGTATGTGTAATCAAAATAAATGACCCAATCCATGTGTAATACGCCGTTGTGTAATAATTTTAATTTTACTTTAATTTTATTTTATTAAGTTTTTAAAGAAAAAGACTTATTATTTTTAGTGGGTCAACTATTTATTCTCTACTCAAGACCATACACCAGTTGCCCAAGAGGCACGATATGAGGATTTTCCAGCTACTCAAATTGTTTCTGGTCGCTTGTCTTTAGATTTGAGGCATTAACCGCAGTCGTCTTTGGAACATTCTATGCCACGACATTCTGTTGATTCGATTAAGAGTGTCCTCTGGATATCGCCAATCCCCAAGAGGTATTCGTATGCCCGAGGATGTTAAGGAGGAAGACGATGAGCCTAGTGTAGGTGGGAATGAGGTTAATGAACCTGGTGCAGATGAGGATGAAATTAATGAGCCTAGTATGGGTGAGGATGAGGTTGACGAGCCTGGTGTGGGTAAGTTATTTACTAGTATTATCGTCTAATAAGTAAAATTGTATTCTGTATTGTTCTATCTTGTGTAGGACTATTCTTATTTATTATAGTTATCATGTAGGTGCAACAGATGACAGCTCCAATCAAGCGGTTCGTGGCAAGAGCTACAATCTTAGGGTTGACCCGATTCGTGAAAGTCAAAATAAATGGAGTCCTTCAGAGATCAAGAAAAGGCTCAAAAGAGGATGTTCCAAGGTGGCTCAAAACATAAAGAAAAATATCTTTAAATGAGTTATTATGCAGTTTAGTTAGTAGATTTGTGCAATATAAGTTTATATGAGTTGTGTTGTTTTCATAGATGACTTTCTATTATTCTCAGACATGTTTTCAATGTGAACTTTGAAATTAATTCTAGAAAAGTTGCAATAACATGATTCAACACTGGATACAATACTAAACAAAAGGATGAAGAATACAACTAACACAATTAAAGCATTCGATACAACTGAGTTATTCCAGTACCCCTAATATGACAACTAAGGATTTAGAGCCGAGCCACTAGCATTAGATCCAGCACGGTGTGGGCATCTACTTCGGCTATGACCCTCACCTCCACAAAGTCTGCAACGCCTAGGACCATGCATGTCACACATATCCATTTCATTTAAGAAGCGAGTTTTTTTAGGGCAACCTTTGGTTACTCGCTTGAGGTGGGAATTGGGTATTAGTCTTGGTTCTTGATGCATCGGCCATGTTGTTAGATTTTCTAGTAGCCTGAATCGGGTTCTGTACACCTTTCGGATCTCTTCCATCCTATACACCTCATGCACATATTGTTTCCAATCAAGGTGCTGGTTCACACAACAAGCGAGGACATGGTGACAAGGAATTTGATCCACCTGAAACTCACTATAGTCACAATGACGATGACGAAGATTCACTACAAATTCTATGCCGCTAGGCATCTCACGCACCTCAAAGACCTTGTTTTACTGGTCAAATAAGTTAACTTGGATGCTTCCCACTAGATGCTGATTTGACTGAATTTTCTCAGTTGAGAATGCATCTCCTGCACTTATACGAGCCTCAACCTCAGACCTCTTCCTAGTGAACAATTCATTTAGCCTGTAAAAATTTGTCTTAACAAGGGATGTGATAGGTAGATTGCGTGCCCCTTTCAAAACTCTGTTAATGCACTCTACTAGGTTGGTGGTCATGTGGCCCCAGCGATGTCCCTCATCATATGCCAAAGCATATTGCGATTGAGGGACATTGTCGAGCCAAAGCTTGTAAGCCTCACCCCGCTCACATAATCTTTGGTAACGCATGTTAAATTCACACACCGTTCTAGAATAGCTTGCCACAAGAGAACAACACAACTCAGATAATAAACAATGTTGTTATTATCAAAATCACCACATAATAATAAAAATATTGTAATTTATTCACCTATGTTGACGATCAGCTTCTGCATATGCGGTGCCTTAAACCTTCTCAAGATGTTGGATGCTATGTGTCTGATGCAAAACATGTGAATAGCTCTTGGATACTGCCATGCTCCATTGCTACGAGCTATGGCTGAACTAATGGACTCGTGTCGGTCAGAGATAAGACTAATACAATCTCGATTCACCACATATGTTCACAAATGGCTAAGAAAAAAATGTCACGCATCGGCAGTCTCACCCTCAACTATGGCAAATGCGAGAGGCACAATATCTCCATTGCCATCCTGTGATACTACAACTAAAAGAGCTCCTTTATATTTTCCATATAAGTGTGTGTCGTCTACTTGTACTAATGGTTTGTAGCTTCTAAATGCTTTAATTCAAGGATAGAAAGCCCAAAAGACTCGTGTCAGAATCCGAATATCTTGCACCAACTCATCCTCTTGGTAGGCATATGCAGTTTTGTACTAAACGGTTGCTGATGGTTCTTTTGCTACCATTTCTTCAAACCATGTGGGCAAAGCTTCATAAGAAGCTTTCCACCCGCCAAATATTTTTCAATTCCCTTTTGCTTAGCCAGCCATGCTTTGCGATAACTTATCGTATAATTGAACTTAGACTGTACCTCAGCAATTACAGATTTCACCTTTAGAGATGGGTCAGCTTCAACCAATGGCCTTATCGCCTTTGCAATTGTCTCTGAGTACAATTTAGCATGATCTTGAGAAATGGCAGCTTTGGTGCATGTGTGGCTACTATTGTATCTCCTTATAACCTAACAATATTGTCTTTTGATAAGACTAACTCTGATGAGCCAATCACAAAATGCTCCATATTGTACACATTTTACATAGAATGCCGTAGGCTCTTATTCGAATACCCTATAATCGACACCTCTCTGAATGGTATACTCTTTAATTGCTGCAATCACAGCCTCCCTCAAGTTAAACTCCATTCCAATGATGAATTCACCGTCTGCAACAACATGTGGGACTGCACTAATAACAATATAATTAACTATATCTAAATTTTTAATTAACACGATTACTAAAATAATAATTCAAAATATGCTACCACTAGTAATTACCTGCATTGACATATTTAAGAAATTCTGGTGCATGCATGGCATCAACATTCAAAGTATGCATGAAAGATGGATCTCTGGATGGATGCCGATCCGCTAGTGCGTTTGCAACATCTGTCACATTTGTGTCATCCATTATATCGTCTTCATCTCCATCTTCAGTTGCACTAAGAATTTGGTAATTGCCTTCAAACTTTTCTTCACTTTCACTATTATAACCTGTCCAGTCTATGTTAGGCTCCACTAAATTAGCCTCTTACATATGTTATTCCAGGAGGAACAACAATAACACATGGATTCTCACATACAAAACTTACACCTTCATGTGTTTGAGATAAAATTTGACCATTATAGTATATTTTTAAACTAACATAACCCTCCGTTCTATCACTCAAACAATTTTATTCTCACTCAAAATACGAAACTCAGAAAATAAACAAACACATAACTAAGGAAGAAGGCAAGAAGAATATCCTACTATACCATCGCTAAACCACTAAATCTATCTAATGCAGTAAGCATCCCCTTTTTCTCCTTTTATAGTTGGTTTAATAATTTTTTAATATACATGGTACAAAACGGTACTAACGTATTCAGAATACGGCACTACCATTTTATTTTTCCTGACAAAACGGCAACTACGTTTTACACTTTTTGCTATTTTTAATTTTTTTTATATAACAATTCGGCATTGTCGAATTGACTTTGAACAAAATATTTTTTTAATTTTTCAAAATGTAAATCGGCATTGCCGAAATCATTTTTTAATGAATTAAAAAATTTTTAAAATAACAATACAACAATTCCGAATTGAACTTTAATAAATTTCAGTTTTCAAAACCCACGTACATGTATAACATGATAATTACAAAATAACTTGGAAAAACAACTTCCATCAAGAGAGGACTGAATTATGATTTCTTTTTCATAAAAACCAACTTCCATCAAATTGGTTACATTTCAAAATAATTATGTAACTTCTTTTATTTATTATTTTAATTAAATATTTTATTAAACCAATAAAATAAGACACATCACACACATGAGACATCATATAATAATATAATTTCTTACAACACCTACCTCAACATGTCACGGACCACACACTTTCTAAATCTATGTGACTGGTAACACCCACCTCCTCCACACTTCACCCAACAAAAGCATCCACCTCCACGTCCTCGATAACAGCATCACCTCCAACGCCGACAACATCCACCACATCTTCAAGACTAAGTTTCACAACTACCCCAAGGGTACGCCTTTCTTCACTCTCCGGCAAGCAATATAGTAGATTGTTGGATATTATAACAACATGAGAAGATTATCCTTTGACATCATATGTAAATTCTCATTTAGAATGGACCCCAAGTGCTTCGTTCCTTCTCTTCTGGAGTCCATGCTGGTAGATAGCTTCAACCTCGCATCCAAGCTATCAGTACAGCGAGAAATGTCGCTGTCACTACTCATGGAAACTGGAGCAATTACTAAAGATTTGTTCGAAGAAGAAGCTGAAGAAAGCGATCAGAGTGGTGAACAATATAGCCATGGAGATGATAGGGCAGATGAGGAGGGAGATGACAACGATGACGACGAGTCTTAACAAATCAGACTTGCTGTCTATATTCATGGGATCCATTGAAGACAACAAGTACTAGAAAAACATAGTCATTAGTTTCCTGAGTATGAATTGGTTGAGAACAAGTTGAGGATTTTTCTTCTTGTGAACATTGAAGTTGTAGAGTGTGTCTTGTGTAGCTTGAAGTTGTAGTATTAAACTATTAGAGTTATGTGAGATATGATGGAAATTGGAGGGAGAATAGTGTCGTTTCCGAATAGAGGGAGTCATAGACCATTTTGTCCTCCGTTAGAGTTGTCAGGGATCATTTTATCCTCTATTAGAGTTGACGAAGCAAAAAACCTAAGTAACTGAGGAATTAATTGTTAAAGATCAATAGAGTAATTAATTAGTTAAAGACTAAAGAGTTTGATCCGAAATTTTTTGGAAACCAAAATGAATAAATACTCTTTATATAACTAACTTTAATTTGAGCCATTCAACTAAGGGTTCATCTAGTGTACAGATGTATTTTCGTACAGATTTACAGATTTTTATTTTTATTGCATTTTTTGTGGACACGTGGAATTTCTCTTTGGCTGGAAGTAGCTAGGTGTGAGGAAGCTGGCGAGGCTCATTGGAGTGTTGGGTGAGCCGGCTGGATAGTGTGACTCAGAACGAGATTTTGTTATAGAGGGTTCCATTGGTGCCATAGTTTGGCTTTTTGGTTTGTTCCCAAAAAAGAGTGGGTGTAATCCAAGAAGTGGTTCTCTGGGTCAGTCTTCTCCTCTCATCAAAGGAAACCCTATCAGCGTTAACCAAGACCGCCACCGTGGGCCTCGTGACTCTCACTGTGCTCGGCAATTGGCTACTGTGTCTTTTCTGGGTGCTCCCTCCTGGTTAATGACTTCTCCACGGACAGCAATCTCCAGGTCATGCGTCGTACCCAGGGATCAGTGGTGCTCATAGACGTCGTCTTGGTCAGGTGCGCTAGTTGCACAGTCTGTTATGCTGTTCGTCCTCTGCCGTACTTGTCAGTCGAAGGTAAAAGCTGCTCTTCCCATTGAATGATCAGCTTTGAGTGTTGGCATCGAAACATGATCAGGTTAGGTCGAGTATGTGTGTTGCATTTGAAATGTGTATTTTGAATTTTTAGTTACTAGTATTGGCTTTATGGTGAAAATTTGAAATGCTACTGATGTTGTGGATATAGGATTAGGAATCCAAGGTTTTAGTCGGTTGGAGCTTGGGTAGTTAGTTAAAGACTAAGTCACATTAGATCATCCTTCTTCTTCCACAAACTCCTATATGAACAAATTGTTAGATTCTTTAGACATATGTGTTAGATAAAAATTAGGAAGTTCAATATATTGTGGGTTTAGAAAATTGTTATTTCCATGGGTACTACTAGCATGCTAGGAATGATAATGAATGCATGTCCTTTCCCCCTTTGCGTCTAAATATTGGAGCTGATGTGAAATTGAAGACTTGTGGCACCCTACTAAGCATAGGCACCTTCATAAACACTGGAGACATGGACATGGTAATTTAAATTTTTTGTTTCATAGAGGACATGCCACAACTATATCATGAAAAGAAGGTTGTAAATGATTTATAATTAGATCTTCATGTGTTTTTTATACTATAAGACCCGCTGATGTTTTTTGTTTTTTAATTCCTGCCACTAAATTCTAAAAAGGGTTTACCCTTTTGTCTACCATTTTGCTGGGAACCTTGTTGAACTTATAGTGCTTTGTAGGTTCTTAATTTTTTGTTTTTAAACTTCATGAAGATGATGCGCTAAAGTTGGTGTGCTTTGTTAAGGAAAGGAATATTTTCTTCAACCTATTTTTGCATTCTACGAAGAAAATAGATGAATTAACTAAAGGGGTTAAGTAGAAAATAAGATGAGCAAATATTTGTTGTTGGTTTGGTTAACTTCACATTTTTAGTTTTTGTTTTTGGTGGATGTCTTGCTGAATTTAGAAGTCATATAATGTGTTTTAATTAGTTAATTATAATTTCACTAGTGGTATAATGTGTTTTTTTATTATAATGCGGTGGAGTTTGTCACTTTTAGTCATTGCTTGATGAGATTAGTTTGTGAAGTCATGCAGTTGCCAGGCTAGAAGATTGCACACTTGTTGCCGATGGATTTCAAGAGTATGCTGAACGGTGAGGGTGGACTCGGATAGGAGTACCTCAAATGATAGTTGTGGACATTATTGTGCGAGTGATGATAATTATGACGAAGACGAAGGCCTCGAGCACCATGAGGGCTGCGAATCTGGGGAAAAAGTGTAAGGGGTGCCGTTGACGGTAACAGGTCGGGTGGTGTAGATGATGTGGCAGAGGGTCGTCTCAGCCGTCCAGTTAGTGCGAAAGACTTCTTAGGAAAAGATTTTGCAACGGAGGAGGATGCTTATGCTGCCTACAAGGAGTTCACTAAATTAAGGGGTTTTGGAGTTCGGAAGGGAGATGTATCTCGTGTGAATGGAGTGTTGATTAGGAGAGATTTTTCTGCCATCGACCATGTACAAGACGTACTAAGCACTATGACCGTCCTGAGCGAGTAAGGCAAGAGAGGTTGGAGATTTGTACGGACTGTAAGACAAAGTTGAAGATTTACTATGATATGCAACATATCGTGTGGAGGGTGAGGACCATCGTGGACAAACATAACCACGAGCTTTCCCCAGCAATGTTTGCACATCTCCTTCCTAGTCATCGAAAGATGAGTGACGGTGACAAGACACAGGTGGATAGTTTGAAGCAGTTTGGGATCGCCACCTCAAAAATGATGGCTTACATGGCGGGGCAATCTTGTGGGTATGGCATGCTCCAGTTTACAAAACAGGATCTGTATAATTATGTGCATAGACAAAAGATTGCGCGAATATGTGACGCCGATACCGCAGCAACTATCAGTTACTTGGAGGATAGGGCAAATGCTGACATGAAGACGGTGGCACGATACACACAGACCCTAGATAATCAGTTGGGTAGCCTATTTCGGGCCCACAGTAAGATGACGACGGATTATCAACTATTTGGTGACGTGTAGGATTTTGATTCAACATACCGATCTAACAAGTACGGGAAACCACTAGTGGTTTTCTCCAGGTCAAATCACCACAAATAGACATCAATTTTTGGGTTTGCGTTGCTGGAGAACGAAGAGGTCCGCACTTATTGGTGGGTGTTGTTGAACCTGCACGATGTTATGGGGCAAAAGAAGTCGTGTGTAGTGGTGACTGACGGGGACAAGGCGATGCGCACTACAATGGCTGAGGTGATGCCGGCAGCGACACATAGACTTTGTGGTTGGCACTTAGAGAAGAATTGCGTCCAACGGGTGAAAGAAACAGAATTTCACAAGGTCTTTAGGAAAGAAATTTATGTGAACTTTGAAATCAGTGACTTTGAGGAGTACTAAAAGGCATCTGTCAAGTCGCTTGGCCTACATGATAACTGTTGGGTTAAGTCCACATACGAATGTAGAGAAATTTGGGCAATGGCGTACCTTAGGGGCACCTTTTGTGCGAGATACAGGACAACATCAAGATGTGAAGGGATCAATGCTTTCATTAAGGGCTTCATTAAATCAACTGATAGTATGTTAGAACTTGTGCATAGTTTAGATCGTGTTGTAAAAGACTATCAGAACAACGAAGTTACAGCCCAATTCTACTCAACGTACTATAGTCCGGTGCTGATGACTGGCCTTGTTTCGATCGAGCTATTTGCATCGAAGGTGTATACACGAGCATTCTTTAGCGAAGTGAAGAAACAAATTAAGGGTGTCACGACGTTATTATTTCAGAGCAAGGACAGCATCAGCACGACAACTGTGTACACGTTTTTTAGAATGGAAAAACCAAATAAAATACACAAGGTTTTGTTTGACCTAAATGAGGAAAAAATAGATTGTGAGTGTTCGATGTGGAACAGTGAGGAGATTCTATGTAGTCATATCTTTTGTGTGATGAAGTACGAGGGGTTGGAAGAAATACTGCATGGTCTTATTTTGAATAGATGGTACAAGAATGCAAAGGATTGTAGATCGACACCCGTTGAAAGTAAAGACAGCCATGAAGGCCGTTTGCTTCGATATGGTGCCCTATGTGGGGAAATGTGTTTAGTTGCACAACTTGGGGCTGAAGATGCTGCAGAGTTTGTTGTGGCTAGGGATGGGATTGCCAGTCTCATTGAGGTGCTTCAACAAAGATTGCATGAGAGGGTTGGGAGCCAACTTGGTCTATCGTCATTGTCTGGGATCAAGGACCCTGTCGTATCTAAGACAAAGAGGGCACCGAGGAAGGGAAACGAGTCTGAACCAGTTAGTTAGGGTGAGATGGAGCCAAAGAGACGACGTTGCACCAATTGTGGGGTTGCTGGACACACGAAAAGGACCTGTATGTGGCACAAGGGAGAGGGTGTTGCTGTGGCTAATGGTACCGGTGGTCCAAGTTCCGTCGAGTGTTGTCCGCATGACGCAACTGCCCCATCCGCAACGCCAAAGACGCGTTATTGTCACACAAACGAGGTAAGTAAGCTGTTTCATCTAAATTCGAAACAAGTGAGTAATGTTATTTGATTAATTTCCGACATGTGATGCTCGAAAAAAAGAGTATTAATTGCACTATTAAAACTTATTTTTCGATACGATACGGCTATGTCAAAGGTAAGAGTTTAAATGTCAGATATAAAGAATTTGGAGTTTTCTGACATTAAGCAGTGATGTGGTTTCTGGAGAAAATGATTCATTGTAGTTGGTATAGTTTTTGCATAGTGTTGTTGCTTTTCATTCTATGAGCTCCGTGTGACCTGTTGCTGAACTTAGTATATTCTTGGTAATGATTAACCCAACACTTTTTGCATTACAATATTTGACGTATTTTGATTTGCAAACGGTGCACAATTGCAATCAGGTAGCTAATACAATTGCCATTATTTTAACATCTTTGTAAAATGTTTGTATAACCCTCTAGAGATTAAGTTTCCTTAAATGTGCACTTCATATGGGTTAGTGGCCAAAAGGACAAGTTAGATAGGATATTTCTTGAAGCTTACATAACATGACATGAAACTGTGAAAATATTAAATGCAATGTTGAAACAATTTCTTGTGCATACATAACATGAAATGAATCGTGAAAAATTGTTCAGGTTTGTGAAGTTGTTTTGCTTGATTAGCAGGGCTTTCAATCGGAGACTGGCAACCCTTGTGAAACTGACAGGACGCGTGCGGATGGAAATACTCCATCGATTGCTCATGGGTCTAGCAATCCATTTTGCCGCAACCCCTTGGGTGTTCGGGGTGGGGGCACTAATTTCTTCCTTGGCGGGCAACACATCGAGCAATTTTATGCATCTCATAGTTGCTCGGGGCACATAGGTGAGCCATCTGCACATGCTGCCAGCACTAGTTTTCATAATCCCAATACATGGACAAATGAGGATTTGTTTGAGAGGTGGCTAACACAGGTAAATATCTGAGAACCCGATTTGGAAACTGCTTATTATGTGCTTTTGTTCTCTTGTCTTGCTGGATTAATTGTTTGATAGAGTATTTTTTGTGTCCTTACACAGAATGTCCTCAGTAGGTCCACCTGTAGTGGAAAACATGGAAGTATCCCCAAGCAATGACGCGGGAGAGTGTTGCGAGTCAAGCACCCAGTTCAGTGTCGATATCTATGGAGAGTCAACAACCCATAAGAACAAGTTGTATTTTGTTGCTTTCCATATTATTTTACAAGAGCAATATCAGTAGTGTGCATATGTGTGTAGTGAACATGTTGACTATGTGTTTCGGTTTATCTATAGTGTAGTCAAATTTCCTCTTCTTCGTGAGTTGTCTCACTATTTTTGCAGGCAAAAAGAATTAGATGGGTGTGTTTTTGGTGACATGTAAGCAGTTTTCACAAACCAAATATGTGTTTGTCGTGCTGCATCATACTCTGGGCACGATCATGGTTAAAAGGGTCACATTTTGCGTAAGTAGTGGTCCTGAAAGAAATTCTCATGCTTTTACTTTCAGCTTTGCAAGTGATGTAGTGATTTTTTTTGCATGCATTGGAACCATAGGCCCATGTTTTCCAGCCCAACAGTAAGTAAGCTTGGTCCAAATAATTAAAAGAAAGTGAAAAATTAATGTAGATCATGACCAAAGAAGACAAAATTCCTCTGAATTGGAACGAAGATAGGGATACGTGTGATGATTGGATTTTTGATGGTATAGAATTCACAAATGAAATCTCGTTGCAATATAGTTTCTAAACCAACAATAGTCCTTTCATACAAAAAGTTGTTTGTCACTAAAACAAACCCCTAAATTTATAAACTGAAGTATTGAACCTCGGGTCGTTCTCCCAAGGAATTACAATAAAGTGTCTTGTTATTGGTTGTGAGTTATTTTTGGGGTTTTGATAAGAGGCATGAAAGATAAATGACAAGTGGTGCACAAAATTGTGATCTCTAATAATGGAATTCAACTTGGTGTGCGCATTTACTAACTCAGCACTTTCTTCACAACCTCACACAACTAACCAGCAAGTGCACTAGGTCGTCCAAGTAATAAACCTTACGTGAGTAAGGGTCGATCCCACGGAGATTGTTGGTATGAAGCAAGCTATGGTCATCTTATAAATCTCAGTTAGGCGGATAATAATTGGTTATGGAGTTTTCGAATAATAATAGTAAATAAACAGAAAATAAAGATAGAAATACTTATGTAAATCATTGATGGGAATTTCAGATAGGCGTATAAAGATGCTGTGCTCCTTCTGAATCTCTGCTTTCCTACTACCTTCATCCAATCCTTCTTACTCCTTTCCATGGCAAGCTGTATGTAGGGAATCACCGTTGTCAATGGCTACATCCCATCCTCTCAGTGAAAAAGGTCCAAATGCTCTGTCACAGCATGGCTAATCATCTGTCGATTCTCGATCATGCTGGAATAGAATCCATTGATTCTTTTGTGTTTGTCATCACGCCCAACAATCGAGAGTTTGAAGCTCGTCACTGTCATCCAATCCCTGAATCCTACTCGGAATACCATAGACAAAGTTTAGACTTTTCGGATTCTCATGAATGCCGCCATCAATTCTAGCTTATACCACGAAATTCTGATTAAGGAATCCAAGAGATATGTGCCCGGTCTAAGGTAGAACGGAAGTGGTTGTCAGTCACGCGTTCATCGGTGAGAATGATGATGAGTGTCATGGATCATCACATTCATCATGTTGAAGTGCAACGAATATCTTAGAACAGGAATAAACTGAATTGAATAGAAAATAGTAGTAATTGCATTAAAACTTGAGGTACAGCAGAGCTCCACACCCTTAATCTATGGTGTGTAGAAACTCCACCGTTGAAAATACATAAGTGATGGTGGTCCAGGCATGGCCGAATGGTCAGCCCCAAAAATGTGATCACAGGATCAAAAATACCATCCAGGATCCAGGATGTCTAATACAATAATAATATGTCCTATTTATACTAGACTAGCTACTAGGGTTTAAAAAAGTAAGTAATTGATGCAGAAATCCACTTTCAGGGCCTACTTGGTGTGTGCTTGGGCTGAGCTTGAGCTTTACACGTGTAGAGGCTTCTTTTGGAGTTGAACGCCAAGTTGTAACGTGTTTTTGGCGTTCAACTCTGGTTCGTGATGTGTTTCTGGCGTTTAACTCTAGTATGCATCATGGAACTGGCATTGAGCGCCAATTTATGTCATCTAATCTTGAATAAAGTATGGACTATTATATATTGCTGGAAAGCTCTGGATGTCTACTTTCCAACGCCGTTGAGAGCCCACCATTTAAAGTTTTGTAGCTCTAGAAAATCCATTTCAAGTGCAGGGAGGTCAGAATCCAATAGCATCAGTAGTCCTTTGTCAGCCTTCTTATCAGAGTTTTGCTCAGGTTCCTCAATTTCAGCTAGAAAATACCTAAAATCACAGAAAAATACACAAACTCATAGTAAAGTCCAGAAATGTGAATTTAGCATAAAAACTAATGAAAACATCCCTAAAAGTAGCTAGATCCCACTAAAAACTACTTAAAAACAATGCCAAAAAGCGTATAAATTATCCGCTCATCACAACACCAAACTTAAATTGTTGCTTGTCCCCAAGAAACTAAAAATCAATTAGGATAAAAAGAAGAGAATATACTATAAAGCTCAGAATATCAATGAATATTAATTCTAATTAGATGAGCGGGACTTGTAGCTTTTTGCTTCTGAACAGTTTTGGCATCTCACTTTATCCTTTGAAGTTTAGAATGATTGGCATCTCTAGGAACTTAGAATTTCAGATAGTGTTATTGATTCTCCTAGTTAAGT
>NC_029774.3:24416362-24437412 GCF_000817695.3 Arachis duranensis | reverse complement strand
CTTGATTTAGCCGCTTAGGCCTGGATTTTATTTCCTTGGGCCCTCCTATCCATTGATGCTCAAAGCCTTGGATCCTTTTTACCCTTGCCTTTTGGTTTTAAGGGCTATTGGCTTTTTCTACTTGCTTTTTCTTTTTCTTTCTATTTTTTTTGCCATTTTTTTCTTTTTTTTCGCAAGCTTTTGCTAATCACTGCTTTTTCTTGCTTCAAGAATTAATTTCATGATTTTTTAGATTATCAATAGCATTTCACTTTGTTCATCATTCTTTCAAGAGCCAACAATTTTAACATTCATAAACAACAAGATCAAAAATATGCACTGTTC
The DNA here is from genome assembly GCF_000817695.3 of Arachis duranensis. Classification (NCBI taxonomy): domain Eukaryota; kingdom Viridiplantae; phylum Streptophyta; class Magnoliopsida; order Fabales; family Fabaceae; genus Arachis; species Arachis duranensis. The sequence continues at coordinate 24,437,088 of NC_029774.3, read as the reverse complement.
AAGCAATCATTCAGAAAACAAAAAGTATTGTCACCACATCAATATAATTAAACTAAATTCAAGGATAAATTCGAAACTTATGTAGTTGTTGTTCTTTTGTATTAAAAACATGTTTCATTTAAGAAAGGTGAAGGATTCATGGAATTATTCATAGCTTTAAGACATAGTTACTACATACTAATGATCATGTAATAAAGACACAAATATAGATAAACATTAAGCATAAAAATCGAAAAACAGAGAAATAAGAACAAGGAATGAGTCCACCTTAGTGATGGTGGTGCTTTCTTCTTGAAGAACCAATGATGTCCTTGAGCTCTTCTATGTCTCTTCCTTGCCTTTGTTGTTCCTCCCTCATTGCTCTTTGATCTTCTCTAATTTCATGGAGAATGATGGAGTGTTCTTGATGTTCCACCATTAATTGATCCATATTGTAACTCAAGTCTTCTAGAGAAGTGTTGAGTTTTTCCCAATAGTTGTTGGGAGGAAAGTGCATCCCTTGAGGCATTTCCGGGATTTCTTGGTGATGAGCTTCCTCATGCATCTCTTGGGATCCATGAGTGGGCTCTCTTGTTTGCTCCATCCTCTTCTTAGTGATGGGCTTATTCTCCTCAATGGGGATGTCTCCTTCTATTATAACTCCAGCTGAGTAACATAGATGGCAAATAAGATGAGGAAAAGCTAGCCTTGCCATGGTAGAGGACTTTTCAGCTATTTTGTAGAATTCATGGGAGATGACTTCATGAACTTCTACTTCCTCTCCATTTATGATGCTATGAATCATGATGGCCCGACCCACAGTAACTCCGGATCAGTTGCTAATGGGGATGATGGAGCGTTGGATGAACTCCAACCATCCTCTAGCCACAGGCTTGAGGTCCAGCCTTCTTAATTGAACCAGCTTGCCTTTGGAGTCTCTTTTCCATTGAGCTCCTTCAACACATATGTCCATAAGGACTTGGTCCAACCTTTGATCAAAGTTGACCCTTCTTGTGTAGGGGCGTGCATTTCCTTGCATCATGGGCAAGTTAAACGCCAACCTCACATTTTTCGGACTAAAATCTAAGTATTTCCCCCGAACCATTGTAAGATAATTCTTTGGATTCAGGTTCACACTTTGATCATGGTTCCTAGTGATCCATGCATTGGCATAGAACTCTTGAACCATTAAGATTCTGACTTGTTGAATGGGGTTGGTCAGAACTTCCCAACTTCTTCTTTGGATCTCATGTCGGATCTCCAGATACTCATTTTTCTTGAGCTTGAAAGGGACCTCAGGGATCACCTTTTTCTTGGCCACAACATCATAGAAGTGGTCTTGATGGGCTTTAGAGATGAATCTCTCCATCTCCCATGACTCAGAGGTGGAAGCTTTTGTCTTCCCTTTCCCTTTTCTAGAGATTTCTCCGGCCTTAGGTGCCATAGGTGGTTATGGAAAAACAAAAAAAAAGCTTATGCTTTTACCACACCAAACTTAGAATATTGCTCGCCCTCGAGCAAGAGAAGAAAGAATAGATGAAGAAGAAGAAAATTTGGACGAGAGGGAGAGAGGGTTGTGTTTCGGCCAAGGAGGAGAAGAGAGGGTTGTGTTGTGTGAAAATGAAGAAGAATGGAAAGGTTTATATAGTGGAGGGAAAGGGGTTAAGGTTTGGCCATATTGGGTGGGTTGGGTGGGAAAGTGATTTTGAATTTTGAAGGTAGGTGGGGTTTATGGGGAAGAGTGGAAGGATGTGAGTGGTGAAGAGGTGATGGGGAAGAGAGATTGAGGTGATTGGTGAAGGGTTTTTGGGGAAGAGTGTTTATGGGATTGTGTGAAGAGGAGAGAAGGTGAGTTGAGGTAGGTGGAGATCCTGTGGGGTCCACAGACCCTGTGGTGTCAAGGATTTAATAACCCTGCACCAATTAGGCGTGTGAAATGCCTTGCATGCAATTCTGGCATTTGAACGCCGGATTGATGCTTGTTTTGGGCGTTCTGCGCCCATCTATAGTATGTTTCTGGCGTTGAATGCCAGTTTCATACTTGTTTCTGGCGTTCAGCGCCAGCTCTCCTCAGGGTATATTCCTGGCGTTTGCACGAAATTGTGATCTCTAATAATGGCATTCAACTTGGTGTGCACATTTACTAACTCAGCACTTTCTTCACAACCTCGCACAACTAACCAGCAAGTGCACTGGGTCGTCCAAGTAATAAACCTTACGTGAGTAAGAGTCGATCCCACGGAGATTGTGGTATAAAGCAAGCTATGGTCATCTTATAAATCTCAGTTAGGCGGATAATAATTGGTTATGGAGTTTTTGAATAATAATAATAAATAAACAAAAAATAAAGATAGAAATACTTATGTAAATCATTGATGGGAATTTCAGATAGGCGTATGAAGATGCTGTGCTCCTTCTGAATCTCTGCTTTCCTACTACCTTCATCCAATCCTTCTTACTCATTTCCATGGCAAGCTGTATGTAGGGAATCACCGTTGTCAATGGCTACATCCCATCCTCTCAGTGAAAAAGGTCCAAATGCTCTGTCACAGCACGACTAATCATCTGTCGGTTCTCGATCATGCCAGAATAGAATCTATTGATTCTTTTGCGTTTGTCATCACGCCCAACAATCGCGAGTTTGAAGCTCGTCATAGTCATCCAATCCCTGAATCCTACTCGGAATACCACAGACAAGGTTTAGACTTTCCGGATTCTCATGAATGCCGCCATCAATTCTAGCTTATACCACGAAGATTTTGATTAAGGAATCTAAGAGATATGTGCCCGGTCTAAGGTAGAACGGAAGTGGTTGTCAGTCACGCGTTCATAGGTGAGAATGATGATGAGTGTCACGGATCATCACATTCATCATGTTGAAGTGCAACGAATATCTTAGAACAGGAATAAACTGAATTGAATAGAAAATAGTAGTAATTGCATTAAAACTTGAGGTACAGCAGAGCTCCACACCCTTAATCTTTGGTGTGTAGAAACTCCACCGTTGAAAATACATAAGTGATGGTGGTCCAGGCATGGCCGAATGGCCAGCCCCTAAAACATGATCACAGGATCAAAAATACCATCCAGGATCCAGGATGTCTAATACAATAATAATATGTCCTATTTATACTAGACTAGCTACTAGGGTTTACAAAAGTAAGTAATTGATGCAGAAATCCACTTTCGGGGCCTACTTGGTGTGTGCTTGGGTTGAGCTTGAACTTTACACATGCAAAGGCTTCTTTTGGAGTTGAACGCCAAGTTGTAATGTGTTTTTGGCGTTCAACTCTGTTTCGTGACGTGTTTCTGGCGTTTGACTCCAGAATGCAGCATGGAACTGGCGTTGAGCGCCAGTTTACGTCATCTAATCTTGAATAAAGTATGGACTATTATATATTTCTGGAAAGCTCTGGATGTCTACTTTCCAACTCCGTTGAGAGCGCGCCATTTAAAGTTCCGTAGCTCCAGAAAATCTATTTCGAGTGCAGGGAGGTCAGAATCCAACAGCATCAGCAGTCATTTGTCAGCCTTCTTATCAGAGTTTTGCTCAGGTCCCTCAATTTCAGCCAGAAAATACCTGAAATCACAGAAAAATACACAAACTCATAGTAAAGTCTAGAAATATGAATTTAGCATAAAAACTAATGAAAATATCCCTAAAAGTAGCTAGATCCCACTAAAAACTACTTAAAAATAATGCCAAGAAGCGTATAAATTATCCGCTCATCAACAAGGAAGTAAACTAATAGCTAAAAAGGTCTTGGAAAGGGTTGGTGGTCAAGGATCTCTATCCCTATCACTAACCACAATATGAGAATTTGCAAGGATTAATCACATTAAGTCATCCTCTAACTAGTAGTAAAGGAAAGTTAAATGAGATATATCAATCCAAGTCCATAGGTCCTAACTCTCCACTAATTCAATTAGTGAGAACTAGAGTCAATGGCTCCCAATCATCAATCACTTGGACATTAGTAACTCAAGAGTTCCTAAGTTACCTTTCCAAGCCAAGAGCATAAAATTCTACTCTAAAATCCAACCAAGCATTTCATCAAATACTTGGAAGGCATAAAAGGAAAGCATATGAAATCTATAACAAGAATGAAATCTAACAACAATTATTGCAATGAATTAACAACAACAAATCAAATGAACATAATTATTATGAATTACCTTGAATTGAATGGAAAGAAAATAGAAGAGACAAGAGTAGATCTACAACAAAACATAAAAGCATCATAAAGGAAATTACAACAAAAGAATAGAAGAAGAATGAATGTAACAATAAGGAATTGAAAGGTAGAAGTAGATGAGAGCAAAGATTAAAACCTAGATCTAAGAACTAAACCTAATCCTAATCCTAAGCTTCTCTCTCTAAAACTAACTCTAAACTAATCTTAATGAGTGTGAATGATCAAAAGTCCATTTGCCCTTCAATCCTTGGCTTTAAATAGCATCTTTGGTGCCAAAGTTGGTTGGGATTGGGCCCCACAACCCTTCTGAATTCGCTGGCCACGTTTTCATTAAAAAATCATATTCTAGCATCGATGCATACACGCACAGCACGCGTACGCGTCCATGGGGTAATTCGCAATTTGCGCGTAAGCGCCTGGTGCGCGTGCGCGTCCATGGGCGAGTTCAACTCTTTGGCTTTTCATGATTTCTCCACTTTGCATGCTTTCCTCTTCACTCCTTTGATCCATTCATAGCCTTTTGAATCTGAAATCACTAACAAACACATCAAGGCATCTAGTGGAATCAAAGGTGAATTAAAATGAACTAATTTAAGGTCTAGAAAGTATGTTTTCACACTTAAGCACAAATTGGGAGACAATCACAAAACCATGCCATTCAATTGAATAAATGTGGGTAAAAGGTCATAAAATCCCCTAAAATCAATACAAGATAAACCCTAAATATGCAGTTTATCAACCAAGAATGAAGTAAGGGTATGGCATTTATTCAATGGAAACTAACTAAATGCAATCTACCTATATGCAACTATCTAAATGAATGCAATTGCTTGGCAAAATAAATCAATTCCCAAGAAGTATATATGCACAAGGGCTAAGGACTAGCAAGTCTAATCCACAATTGAATTGAGTTATTAAATATTTTTTACAAACTTGCATGAAGAGATGATCATAGGTGAAAACATGTAATTGAGCATCAAACCCTCACCGGATGTATTTGCACTCTATTCGCTCAAGTGTTTAGGGTTGATTCTCTCAATTCTCTCCTAATCATGCTTTCTAAGATTTGTTTTTCTTCTAATAATCGACATATATTTCATGCATGCATACAAATATCATGAGGTCTTTTCTTTAGGTTGTAATGGGGCTAGGGTCAAGGTAGGATGCATATTTGGTCAAGTGAGATTGAAATTTGAATCTTTAATAAGCTTAAACTTCCCACCTAACCTATGACATCCTACACAATTAAGTTCTAACCTAACTACCCATTTTTCACTTTTTCACATACTCATGTATCCCTTTTCATTTCACAACACTTATGCATTGATTTTATTGAGCTACACTTTGCTTTGGGGCATTTTGTCCCCTTTTTATTTCTTTCTTTTTCTTCTTTTTCTTTCTTTTTCTATATTTTTTTTCTTTTCCATATTGTTTTTCTTTTTCTTTTCTTTTTTTCTCATTTTTTTATTTTTCTTTCTTTCAAGCTACATACAAGAACATCAATGCATAAGGTCTATACATTTTAATTAATACATGAGTATGTACCCAATTCCCAATATTTCTAATAAAAATACAAAACTACCCTTTTATTCACCCAATGTCCCAAGGTTCCCACACTTGAATGATACACACACACTAGCCTAAGCTAATCAAAGATCCAAATAAGGACATTTATTGTTTTTCGCTTTAGGCTTGTAATGTGCTAAATTAAGAACAAGTGGGTTAATCGTAGGCTCAAATTTGCTAACAATGGAAGATAAAAGGTAAGGCCATTTGGGTAAGTGAGCTAAATAAAATGATGGCCTCAATCATATAAATGCATGTATACACAAAATAATGGACATAAAGAATCAAACAAATCAAAGATCACAATCATAGAAAGAGAATAATGCACACAAGAAGGAAGATAAGTGGTTATAAGATGTAACCACACCATTAGGCTCAAATCTCACAAGCTTGTGTTCTTAGCTCAAAACATGTTCCACAATATATATATAATTCAAGCAAGTTCTATGAAAAAGTTTTCACTCAAATCAATTGAGATGCCCTATAGATAGAATTCTTGAAAAATCTCATTATTTTGACTAAGCTTATTGTGTATACATATGCAAAAATAAGAAAATGCAACAAAAATCCTAAAAACCTAAAATGAGATGCAAAAGTGTTGGAATTAGAAATTTGTCACCCAAAATTGCCGATCGGTCGGATGACCTCCCCACACTTAAAAGTTTGCACCGTCCTCGGTGCACTCAAAGATGAGCAAGGGGGTACGGCGACTCTCCGGATTGCTACCTTCAGCTAGTAGGTCAACCGGTCACTGCGTGTTCTTTATCTTGCTTTTGTTTTCATTTTTGCTTGCGGTGCATCATGCAAGAAAAGTAAAAATATAATGCCATAAGATGAGAAAACAAAAGCAAGGAAGCAAACATTGTTGGAATGAGGTACTAATCATTAGAATTGAGTGAGTGAATTAGTGTGACATTAATGATAAATAAGTGTGTGAATTCTAAATTGCACCTTTCAGAACACACATTAGCATAAAAAGCTATGTCACAAAAGAAGCATGCACTTTACTCATTCTAGTATGCTTGAGATGCTTTAAGTGAACTTGTAAGATAAAACAAGCATTAAAGAAGCATGAAGGCATTCAAGCTATAAGCATATGGATGCATATGATCATGAAATACAATGCATTAAGGTAAATGCACACCATCCAGTATCAAGAGATTGCCTAATTGAGGGAAAGGATTGAAATTACATGGTGGCCAAATCATGCAATTCAAGAAGAGTTACAAGCTCGAAGGCAATTCTCATCACTTGGTATTCTTAAAAGGTAAGCATGAAAAAACTCAAAACCAAGTAGCAAAATATAACCTCAATCATAGAATCCAACAAAGATTATCTAAAAACATTCAAGCTAAAATAGCATTTAGGCAATAAAGGGGCAGCAATGCATAGTAAACAAAATCAATAATCCAACACTTATAATGAAAAGAGAGAAAATAAAATGAAAACTAAACTAAAACTAACCAATTAAATAACTAACTAACAAACTAATTAACTAACTAAAATAAATGGTTACAATGGTGTTTGGAAGTGTTGGATGAGAGGTAAAAGAAGGGGAGAAGAAAGGAGGGGGAAAGAAATAGAGAGAGGAGAAGAAAAGAAATGTAGTGAAGGAAGGACATCCGCGCGCACGCGCGCATGGCGCGCGCGCTCGGATGGTGGTGTAATGGATGCGACGCGTACGCATACATGACGCGTCCGCGTCGATGACCTATTTCGAGAGTGGCGCGCACACGTCATGTGCATGTACGCGCGAGTGGTTTTATGCCAAAGGCACAACATTGGCGCAGCGCAGGCACAACTCTCGGGTCAATGTAAGGAAGGTGGAACTTCTCAATCCACGCGTACGCGTGCACGGCGCGTCCACGTAGGTTGGCGAAAATGCTTGATGCACGCGTACGCGTGCAGTGCGTGTACGCGTGGATGGTGCTCTGTTTTTCAAAAATTTTGCTATGTTTTTGCACCAATCCAAGCATTCTAAACCTCCAAACAGCTACCAAAACACCATAAAACCTTATTTAACATACTAAACTACCAAATGTACTCAACTAACTAAACAAAACATGAAATTAACTAGTTCTACCAATATTTACAAAAGAGAAAAGTGAAACGAATTTACCATGGTGGGGTGTCTCCCACCTAGAACTTTTGTTTATTGTCTTTAAGTTGGACATATGGGGAGCTCCTCTCAAGGTGGCTTGTGCTTGAAGCTATCCTTGAACATCCACCAATGCTTAAATCTCCAATAAGCTCCATTCTTCAATTTTAATATCTTTAAGATTTGATGGAGTTCTTCACAAATCATGAGCTCCCAAATTTGATTTTTCTTGTGTGATTCGGGATCCCACACTTTGCTTTGACACCCATCTTCAAATTGATCATCATTATTCCATCCGGGTGACATGATCCTAGAATTCTCAAAGAAGCTTCCAAACAACTTCCTAGACCCTAGCACTCTAGTTCTACACCAACTCTTGCTATGAAGCTTTGAACATATCACCATAATGAGCCTTGATGTATAATTCTAACCATTAACCATCACCCTTTTACTCTTAAAGCCACAAATACGTCTAAGTTGACCATCCGTCTCAAGCAAACCATATTCAAGGGGAATAATAAAGTTTGAGTATAAGGAATTTACCCACTTGAATGAAAGAATGGATGGTGGTATCTTGGGGAGAGGTATCTCCAATGTCTTTGCAAGCTCTATTCCCTTGTTTGCTTCATTGTCAATCTCCACCTCTTCATAAACTTCTTCATTCTCAATCCTTTGTTCATCAACTTCATCTAACTCTTCTCCATCACTCATATCATAAATGGGAGGAAGAGAGAAATCTACCTCCACATCACTTTCAAATTCATTGGGAGAAGGTTCTTCAAATTCAAAGGATTCTTAACCAAGAAAATTGGATGCATGATCTTCATCTCCAAGGGAACTCACTTGTTGCTCCATTCCTTCCAAGTCTTCATTCAATAATTGTCTTGGAGGTTGTGCACTCTCCTCCTCAACATCAAATTCAATTGCCTTGGAGAGGTTTCTCTATGATTTTAGCTTCCCAAGGAGGTTCCGCATCCCCTAAGTCTTCAACCACTTCTTCCTCTTCTTCAATAATCATAGGCTTCTCCAATTGCTCTAATACAAAATAACATTCCTCCTTCTCCACCGGAGTTTCCAATCTCTCCTTCATGCTATGCTCTTCAATTAATTCTCCACATGTGACCATGGGAGTTCTTTGAGTACTCAAGCATTGGGAGGCTAATAGGCTTACTACCTTGGTTAAGGTAGCTACAAATTCTAGTGTCTCCCTTTGCATTTCTCCTTGCCCTTGAAGTATAAGGCTAAGGATTTCATCCATTGAGGATTGGGGTGGACAAGAGGGTTTATTGTCTTGAAGAAAGGGTTCATTATAGGAAGGTGGTTCTTCTTGGTAAGATGGTGGTGTGTATTGAGGTGGTTCTTGGGAGTAGTAATATTGGAATTGTGGTTCCATGTAGGGCTCATATGGCTCAAACGGTGGTTGGTATGGTGGATATGGATCATGGTCATATGGAGGTGTTTGGTGAAAATAGGCTTGTGAGTGTCGTTGAGGTTCATGTTGAGGATATGATTCATAGGCATATGGTGGTGGTTCTTGAAAGTCACAAGGAGATTCACCATAGCCATTGGATTGATATGCATCAAAGAATGGCTCTTCTTCATAGTACATTGGTGGAGGTTGTTGCCAAGAGGATTGATCATATGCATATGGCTCCTCCCACCTTTGGTTGTCCCATTCTTGATACATCTCTTCGTTGTAATCTCCACTTCCTACAACATAGTTGTAATCACACTCATAGCCAAAGTGAGAATTCATGATGAAAAGAGAAAAAAATCAAAAGCTAATAGAAAAAAAGAGAAACAAAATTCTACAACTAGCAAATAAAGAAAAAAGCAAGATATTCACACTATTCACATATGTACAATAGCCAATAACATAATACCATTGCAATTTTCGAGCAACGGCGCCATTTTGATGATTGGATTTTTGATGGTATAGAATTCACAAATGAAATCTCGTTGCAATATAGTTTCTAAGCCAACAATAGTCCTTTGATACAAAAAGTTATTTGTCACTAAAACAAACCCCTAAACTTATAAACCGAAGTATTGAACCTCGGGTCATTCTCCCTAGGAATTACAATAAAGTGTCTTGTTATTGGTTGTGAGTTATTTTTGGGGTTTTGATAAGAGGCATGAAAGATAAATGACAAGGAAGTAAACTAATAGCTAAAAAGGTCTTGGCAAGGGTTGGTGGTCAAGGATCTCTATCCCTATCACTAACAACAATATGAGAATTGGCAAGGATTAATCACATTAAGTCATCCTCTAACTAGTAGTAAAGGAAAGTTAAATGAGATATATCAATCCAAGTCCATAGGTCCTAACTCTCCAATAATTCAATTAGTGAGAATTAGAGTCAATGGCTCCTAATCATCAATCACTTAGACATTAGTAACTCAAGAGTTCCTAAGTTACCTTTCCAAGCCAAGAGCATAAAATTCTACTCTAAAATCCAACCAAGCATTTCATTAAATACTTGGAAGGCATAAAAGGAAAGCATATGAAATCTATAACAAGAATGAAATCTAACAACAATTATTGCAATGAATTAACAACAACAAATCAAATGAACACAATTATTATGAACTACCTTGAATTGAATGGAAAAAAATAGAAGAGACAAGAGTAGATCTACAACAAAACATAAAAGCATCATAAAGGAAATTACAACAAAAGAATAGAAGAAGAATGAATGTAACAACAAGGAATTGAAAGGTAGAAGTAGATGAGAGCAAAGATTAAAACCTAGATCTAAGAATTAAACATAATCCTAATCCTAATCCTAGAGAGAAGTGAGAGCTTCTCTCTCTAAAACTAACTCTAAACTAATCCTAATGAGTGTGAATGGTCAAAAGTCCCCTTTCCCTTCAATCCTTGGCTTTAAATAGCATCTTTAGCGCCAAAGTTGGTTGGGATTGGGCCCCACAACTCTTCTGAATTCGCTGGCCACGTTTTCATTAAAAAATTATATTCCAGCATCGACGCATATGCGCACAGCACGCGTACGCGTCCATGGGGTAATTCCCAAGGTGCACGTAAGCGCCTGGTGCGCGCGCGCGTCCATGGGCGAGTTCAACTCTTTGCCTTTTCATGATTTCTCCACTTTGCATGCTTTCCTCTTCACTCCTTTAATCCATTCCTAGCCTTTTGAATCTGAAATCACTAACAAACACATCAAGGCATCTAGTGGAATCAAAGGTGAATTAAAATTAACTAATTTAAGGTCTAGAAAACATGTTTTCATACTTAAGTACAAATTTGGAGACAATCACAAAACCATGCCATTCCATTGAATAAATGTGGGTAAAAGGTCATAAAATCCCATAAAATCAATACAAGATAAACCCTAAATATGGGGTTTATGAACGTGTGACCCAAATAGGGTTTTAATGTGTGGGACTCGTAACATAGCTAATGTTTCCTGGAAGGTATTTGTTGGTGTTTCTTTCTTCCATGTGGGTGTATCTGGCCTAAGGCCAAAATTAGTTACACTGATCACTCATGATGCTGCTAAACATGTGATGCGTTCGTGTAGAAAAAAATTAATAATAATCACTGCATTTTAGTGTGCAAGGTCCATTAAAATCAAATTCTCATGTGCTAATCATTTTGATGCAAACTTTGCATTTGTCATAGGTAGCCCAAACATACACTGAGGCTTACAAAACACTAGTGCCTACAATTCCAAAAAATAAAAGTATATCCACATCCTATAAAAGTCAAAAAGCTATGTGCATACCCCCGAGGTGGCTACAGGTTTAGGATATATACAGAAAACAAGACAGTAGCAGTTATGTTTCACTCTGTACACTCAAAAAGAACCTCGAGAATTCATCTCAAGTTTCTTTTGAAACATTCCGGGCTCGAGCAAAAAATTAAGGACCCTGATTGGCGCCGGAGCTAAAAGTTAACCAGTGGTTGAATCTAACAACAACGTGAACATGTCTAGAGTGACTTCCTCTGCCAGCGTGCGAACGCCTTTGCGACAACTTCCTATGCAATCCTGTTGTGTGACTTCAAGACTAAATCCACGGCTAAGCACATCCGTGTCGCACTATTCACATGCTAAAACGAACGGATAGAAAAAAGAGACATTATTAACAACGAGAAACACTCTTCTACAAGCACACATTCATGAAATAATATAAAAAATTCAATTGGTTAGACGGCGCAGCATACTTGTCCCCCATCCTCTTTCCATAGGTGCTCTCGAATCATCCATTGGGCGACCCACACGCCACAGTCCATGCTGTTTAGGAACACAGTAAATTTTGGGTTTTTGGCAATAATTGAATCAACTTTGCAATAAATGACAGGAATTAATTTATGATACATCATTGTGGATGGAACAATATCAAAGATCAAGTTAAAATTGAACTTCACATTCAGGCACACTAATCTAAATCGTCAAGAATGAACATGAGTCCTCCTCCTTGAGGATCACATTCATTCACACTAATCTATATTATTTAAAGACCTCATCATGTGGTCATGAAATTTTCACATTCTCCTGAACCCACCTTGTAAATTTAAAAAGCATCACACTCATTAGCTGGCAATTCATTTTTCTTGTTAACATAGGCATTGCTGGAAATTTACTTGTAAATTGTAGCCAATAAAAATATGAAAGTAACAGCGGTGCTCGTTACTGAGTCGAATGTTTGAATACACATGTAGTACATATCATTATAGAGTTAAAAGTTTAAACTTCTATATGTTAAGTTAATTGATACATGTTGTACAATCTGGCGATGTCATCCCAAAAAAACTAATTAAAATCTGCTAGTGGCTAAACATTCCGGCGAGTCAAGAAACAAAATAGGGGGAGTGATTTATGATTCGAGTTAAAGTTTAGTTCTGCATATAATAATTTCATATTTTTATTTTTATTCAAAATTCAAAACAAGTGAACAGTATGTAAAATTTGAATGTTTATTCTATTTCCTGTTTGATTATTAGCATGTTATTTACGATGAAGGTGGAATTGCATAGCAATGGAAAAGAAGATGTTACTCTTCTCACTAGCGAAGAATCACTGGGATAAACCAAACTGATGCAAACTTTGTCACATAATTTTAATCTTGTATGGTATAGAATGGAAACATGTACATGAGATGCTGCTAGGATCGCACAAAATATTAAATGCCATGTACTTACAAGTTCCCTTCTTCCAGCTCTTTGAAGTCAAAGGTGGAAAACCTAGGACGCAGCACCCCCTCCCCCGACAGCTGATGAGCGGATAATTTATACGCTTTTTGGCATTATTTTTAGGTAGTTTTAGCAGGATCTAGCTACTTTTAGGGATGTTTTCATTAGTTTTTATGCTAAATTGACATTTCTGGACTTCACTATGAGTTTGTGTTTTTTTCTGTGATTTCAGGTATTTTCTGGCTAGAATTGAGGGACCTGAGCAAAACTCTGATAAAAGGCTGACAAAGGACTGCTGATGCTGTTGGATTCTGACCTCCCTGCACTCGAAATAGATTTTCTGGAGCTATAGAACTCCAAATGGCGGCTCTCAACGGCGTTAAAAAGTAGACAGCCAGAGCTTTCCAGCAATATATAATAGTTCATACTTTATTCGAGATTAGACGACAAAAACTGGCGCTCAACGCCAGTTCCATGTTGCATTCTGGAGTCAAACGCCAGAAACACGTCACGAACCAGAGTTGAACGCCAAAAATATGTTACAACGTGGCGTTCAACTCCAAGAGAATCCTCTACACGTATAAAGCTCAAGCTCAGCCCAATCACACATCAAGTGGGCCCCGGAAGTGCATTTCTGCATCAATTACTTACTTCTGTAAATCCTAGTAGCTAGTCTAGTATAAATAGGACATTTTACTATTGTATTAGATATCTTTGGATTATTTTTGGATTATCTTATGATCCTTTGATCACGTTCATGGGGGTTGGCCATTCGGCCATGCCTGGACCATCACTTATGTATTTTCAACGGTGGAGTTTCTACACACCATAGATTAAGAGTGTGGAGCTCTGCTGTACCTCGTGTTTTAATGCAATTACTACTATTTTCTATTCAATTCAGTTTATTCCTGTTCTAAGATATTCGTTGCACTTCACCATGACGAATGTGATGATCCGTGACATTCATCATTATTCTCACCTATGAACGCGTGACTGACAACCACTTCCGTTCTACCTTAGACCGAACGCATATCTCTTGGATTCCTTAATCAGGATCTTCGTGGTATAAGCTAGAATTGTTGGCGGCATTCATGAGAATCCAAAAAGTCTAAACCTTGCATGTGGTATTCCGAGTAGGATTCAGGGATTGAATGACTGTGACGAGCTTCAAACTCGCGATTGTTGGGCGTGATGACAAACGCAAAAGAATCAATGGATTCTATTCCGGCATGATCGAGAACCGACAGATGATTAGCCGTGCTGTGACAGAGCATTTGGACCTTTTTCACTGAGAGGATGGGATGTAGCCATTGACAATGGTGATGCCCTACATACAGCTTGCCATGGAAAGGAGTAAGAAGGATTGAAAGTAAGAAACCAGTATGTTGCAGAGATTCAACAGGGACAAAGCATCTCCATACACTTGTCTGAAATTCTCACCAATGATTTACATAAGTATTTCTATCTTTATTTTCTGTTTATTTATTATTATTTTCGAAACTATTATAAACCATTTGAATCCGCCTAACTGAGATTTACAAGATGACCATAGCTTGCTTCATACCAACAATCTCCGTGGGATCGACCCTTACTCACGTAAGGTTTATTACTTGGACGACCCAGTGCACTTGTAGGTTAGTTGTGCAAAGTTGTGAAGAAAGTGCTGAGTTAATAAATACGCATACCAAGTTGAATGTCATTGTTAGAGATCACAATTTCGTGCACCAAGTTTTTGGCGCCGTTGCCAGGGATTGTTCGAGTTTGGACAACTAACGGTTCATCTTGTTGCTCAGATTAGGTAATTTTCTTCTTGTTTTATTTTCAAAAATTTTTCAAAAATCTTTCAAAAAAAATTTTTCTCCCTTTGTTTTCGAAAATTTTCCTAAATTTTTAAGAATGAATTCTAGTGTTTCATGAAGCATGTTGAAGCCTGGCTGGCTGTAAAGCCATATCTAAATCCTTTTGGAATGAGACTTCAACTAATCACCTCAATGCATGTAATGCCATCCTAAAGCTGGCTGGCTATTAAGCCATGTCCAACCCTTGGATTGGAGCTTTAGGCTAACATTGAAAGATTCTTGGAATTCTTATTAAAAATTTTGAATTTCTTATTTTCTTTTTACTATATGTTTTTCGAAAAATATAAAATAAAATCCAAAAAAAAATTATAAAATCATAAAAATCAAAAATATTTTGTGTTTCTTGTTTGAGTCTTGTGTCATGTTTTAAGTTTCGTGTCAATTGCATATTCATCTTGGTCTTGCATTTTTTCGAAAATTCATGCATTCATAGTGTTCTTCATGATCTTCAAGTTGTTCTTGGTAAGTCTTCTTGTTTGATCTTTAAATTTTCTTGTTTTGTGTTGTATGATGTTTTTATGTGCATTTTTGCATTCATAGTGTCTAAACATGAAAGATTTCTAATTTTGGTGTCTTGCATGTTTTCTTTGCATCAAATTTTTTCAAAAATATGTTATTCAAAATTTTGAAAATTTGAGTTGACTTAGTCAAAAAATTTTAAAATTAGTTGTTTCTTGTAAGTCAAGTCAAATTTTTAATTTTAAAAATTCTATCTTTTCAAAATCTTCTTCAAAAATCAAATTTTTTTCATTTTTTTGTTATCTTCGAAAATTCTTACAATTTATTTCCAAAATCTTTTTCTTATCTTTATATCAAAATTTCAAAAACTTTACTAACAATTAATGTGATTGATTCAAAAATTTGAAGTTTGTTACTTTCTTGTTAAGAAATGTTCAATCTTTAATATCTAGAATCCTATCCTTTTAAGTTTCTTGTTAGTTAAGTAATTAATTTTAATTTTAAAATTAAATCTTTTTCGGCCATATCTTATCTATCTTATCTTTTTATCTTATCTTTTTCAAAATTTTATCTTTTTCAATTTTGATTTCAAAATATCTTATCTTATCTTGTCTTCTTATCTTTTCAAATTTGATTTAATATCTTTGTAAACTAACTATTAATTTCAAATCTTTTTCAACTAACTAGTTGACTTTTTGTTTGTTTTAACTATATCTTATCTTTTTCAAAACCACCTAACTAATTTCATCTCCCTAATTTTCGAAAATTACCTCCCTCTTTTTCAAAATTCTTTTAATTAACCAATTGTTTTAAATTTTAATTTTAATTTTATTTCTTCTCTTAATTTTCGAAAATCACTAACTCTTTTTCAAAATTTATTTTCGAAATTCTCCCCCTCTCATCTTCTTCTATTTATTTATTTATTTACTAATACTTCTCTTCATCTCACGAATCTGAACCTATCTTCACCCTTGTGTTTGGATTCTTAACTCTTCTCCTTTTTCTATTCCTTTCTTCTTCTACTAACATAAAAAAATCTCTATACTGTGACATAGAGGATTTCTCTTCCTTTTCTGTTCTCTTCTTTCTCATATGAGCAGGAACAAGGAAAAAGGCATTCTTGTTGAAGCTGATCCTGAACCTGAAAGGACTCTGAAGAGGAAACTAAGAGAACCCAACAATCTAGAGACAACCTTACTGAAATTTTTTAACAAGAAAAGGATATGGCAGATGAACCCAACAACAATAATGCAAGGAGGATGCTTGGTGATTATACTACACCTACTTCCAAGTTTGATGGAAGAAGCATCTCAATTCCTGCCATTGGAGCAAACAATTTTAAGCTGAAACCTCAACTAGTTGCTCTAATGCAACAAAACTGCAAGTTTCATGGACTTCCATCAGAAGATCCCTACCAGTTTTTAACTGAGTTCTTGCATATCTGTGAGACTGTTAAGACTAATGGAGTAGATCCTGAAGTCTACAGGCTCATGCTTTTCCCTTTTGCTGTAAGAGACAGAGCTAGAACATGGTTGGACTCACAACCTAAGGATAGCCTTGACTCTTGGGATAAGCTGGTCACGGCCTTCTTGGTTAAATTCTTTCCTCCTCAAAAGCTGAGCAAGCTTAGAGTGGATGTTCAGACCTTCAAGCAAAAAAATGGTAAATCCCTCTATGAAGCTTGGGAAAGATACAAGCAGATGACCAAAAAGTGTCCTTCTAACATGTTTTTAGAGTGGACCATGATAGATATATTCTATTATGGTCTGTCTGAGTTCTCTAAGATGTCACTGGATCATTCTGCAGGTAGATCCATTCACCTAAAGAAAACGCCTGCAGAAGCTCAAGAACTTATTGAAATGGTTGCAAATAACCAATTCATGTACACTTCTGAGAGGAATTCCGTGAATAATGGGACGCCTCAGAGGAAGGGAGTTCTTGAAATTGATGCTCTGAATGCCATATTGGCTCAGAACAAAATGTTGACTCAGCAAGTCAACATGATTTCTCAAAGTCTGAATGGATGGCAAAATGCATCCAACAGTACTAAAGAGGCCTCTCCTGAAGAAGACGCTTATGATCCTGAAAACCCTGCAATGGCAGAGGTAAATTACATGGGGGAAGCCTTTGGCAACACCTATAACCCCTCATGGAGAAATCATCCAAATTTTTCATGGAAGGATCAACAAAAGCCTCAACAAGGCTTTAATAATGGTGGAAGAAATAGGTTTAGTAATAGCAAGCCTTTTCCATCATCGCAACAGACAGAGAATTCTGAGCAGAGTATCTCTAACTTAGCAAATATAGTCTCTGATCTGTCTAAGGCCACTTTAAACTTCATGAGTGAAACAAGGTCCTCCATCAAAAATTTGGAGACACAAGTGGGCCAGCTGAGTAAGAAAGTCACTGAAACTCCTCCTAGTACTCTCCCAAGCAATACTGAAGAGAATCCAAAAAGAGAGTGTAAGGCCATTGACATAATCAACATGGCCGAACCTAGAGAGGAAGGAGAGGACGTGAATCCCAATGAGGAAGACCTCAGGGGACGTCTCTCAAGCAAGAAGGAGTTCCTTATTGAGGACTTAAAGGAATCTGAAGGTCATATAGAGACCATAGAGATCCCATTAAACCTCCTTCTGCCATTCATGAGCTCTGAAAACTATTCTTCCTCTGAAGAGGATGAAGATGTAACTGGAGAGAAAGTTGCTCAATATCTAGGAGCTATCATGAAACTGAATGCCAATTTGTTTGGTAATGAGACTTGGGAAGCTGAACCTCCCTTGCTCATTGGTGAACTAGATACATGGGTTCAGCAAACTTTACCTCAAAAGAAACAAGATCCTGGTAAATTCTTAATACCTTGTACCATAGGCACCATGACCTTTGAAAAGGCTCTGTGTGACCTAGGGTCAGGCATAAATCTTATGCCACTCTCTGTAATGGAGAAGCTGGGGATCATTGAGGTACAGCCTGCCATATTCTCATTGCAAATGGCAGACAAGTCAGTAAGACAAGCTTATGGATTGGTAGAGGACGTGTTGGTAAAGGTTGAAGGCCTTTACATCCCTGCTGATTTCATAATCTTAGACACTAAGAAGGAGGAGGATGAATGCATCATCCTTGGAAGACCTTTCCTAGCCATAGCAGGAGCTGTGATAGATGTTAACAGAGGAGAATTAGTCCTTCAATTGAATGGGGACTATCTTGTGTTTAAGACCCAAGGGTGTTCTTCTTTAACAATGGAGAGGAAGCATGAAAAGCTTCTCTCAGTAAAGAGTCAAACAAAACCCTCATAATCAAACTCTAAGTTTGGTGTTGAGAGGCCACAGCCAAACTCTATGTTTGGTGTTGAATCCCCACATCGAAACTCTAAGTTTGTTGGTGTTGAATCCCCACATCCAAACTCTAAGTTTGGTGTTGGGAGTCTACAACATTGACCTGATCACCTGTGAGGCTCCAGGAAAGCCTACTGTCAAGCTATTGACATTAAAGAAGCGCTTATTGGGAGGCAACCTAATTTTTATTTATCTAATTGTATTTTTATTTTTATTTTTCTTTTATGTTTTATTAGGTTCATGATTATGAGGAGTCATAAAAAAAATACTAAAATTAAAAACAAAATAAAAAAACAGCAGAAGAAAAAGCACACCCTGGAGGAAGGTCTTACTGGCATTTAAACGCCAGTAAGGAGCATCTGGCTGGCGTTCAACGCCAGAACAGAGCATGGATCTGGTGTTGAACGCCAGAAACAAGCAACATCCTGGCGTTTAAACGCCAGGAAAACACCCTGAGGAGAGCTGGCGCTGAACGCCAGAAACAAGCATGGAACTGGCATTCAACGCCAGAAACATGCTGCAAATGGGCGTTGAACGCCCAAAACAAGCATCAATCTGGCGTTTAAACGCCAGAATTGCATGCAGAGGCATTTTACACGCCTAATTGGTGCAGGGATGATAAACCCTTGACACCTCAGGATCTGTGGACCCCACAAGATCACCCCCCACAGGATCACCTCAGGATCTGTGGACCCCACAGGATCCCCACCTAACATATTCCCACCTTACCTCCTAATCCTATTTTGTGATGAGTATTCCCCACATGTCACATTTCCCAAAAACTCTTCACCAATCACCTCAATCTCTCTTCCCCATCACCTCTTCACCACTCACATCCATCCACTCTTCCCCATAAACCACACCTACCTTCAAAATTCAAAATCTCTTTTCACACCCAAACCCACCCTAAATGGCCGAACCAACTCCCTCTCCCTTCACTATATAAACCCCTCCATCCTTCTTCATTTTCACACAACACAACCCTCTTTTCTCCCCCTTGGCCGAATACACATCTCTCTCCCTCTCTTCCATATTTTGTTCTTCTTCTTCTTCTATTCTTTCTTCTTTTACTCGAGGGCGAGCAATATTCTAAGTTTGGTGTGGTAAAAGCACATCTTTTTTATTTTTTCATAACTATTGATGGCACCTAAGGCCGGAGAAACCTCTAGAAAAGGGAAAGGGAAGACAAAAGCTTCCACTTCCGAGTCATGGGAGATGGAGAGATTCATCTCCAAAGCCCATCAATACCACTTTTTTGAAGTTGTGGCCAAGAAGAAGGTGATCCCCGAGGTCCCTTTCAAACTCAAGAAAAATGAGTATCCGGAGATCCGACATGAGATCCAAAGAAGAGGTTGGGAAGTTCTGACCAACCCCATTCAACAAGTCGGAATCCTAATGGTTCAAGAACCATGCAACAAGTTGGAATCTTAATGGTTCAAGTGTTCTATGCCAATGCATGGATCACTAGGAACCATGATCAAAGTATGAACCCGAGTCCAAAGAATTATCTCACAATGGTTCCGGGGAAATACTTAGATTTTAGTCCGAAAAATGTGAGGTTGGCATTCAACTTGCCCATGATGCAAGGAGATGCACGCCCCTACACTAGAAGGGTCAACTTTGATCAAAGGTTGGACCAAGTCCTTATGGACATATGTGTTGAAGGAGCTCAATGGAAAAGAGACTCAAAAGGCAAGCCGGTTCAATTAAGAAGACTGGACCTCAAGCCTGTGGCTAGAGGATGGTTGGAGTTCATCCAACGCTCCATCATCCCCTAGCAACCGATCTGAAGTTACTGTGGATTGGGCCATCATGATCCATAGCATCATGATTGGAGAGGAAGTAGAAGTTCATGAAGTCATCTCTCTTGAATTCTACAAAATAGCCGAAAAGCCCTCTACCTTGGCAAGGCTAGCTTTTCCTCATCTCATTTGTCATCTATGCTACTCAGCTGGATTATCATAGAAGGAGACATCCCCATTGAGGAGGATAAGCCCATCACTAAGAAGAGAATGGAGTAAACAAGAGAGCCCACTCATGGATCCCAAGAGACGCATGAGGAAGCTCATCACCAAGGAATCCC
>NC_029774.3:24415911-24416310 GCF_000817695.3 Arachis duranensis | reverse complement strand
AAGGGATGCACTTTCCTCCCAACAACTATTGGGAACAACTCAACACTTCCTTAGAAGATTTGAGTTACAATGTAGATCAATTAAGGGTGGAACATCAAGAGCACTCCATTATTCTCCTTGAAATTAGAGAAGATCAAAGAGCAATGAGGGAGGAGCAACAAAGGCAAGGAAGAGACATAGAAGAACTCAAGGACATCATTGGTTCTTCAAGAAGAAAGCGCCACCATCACTAAGGTGGACTCATTCCTTGTTCTTATTTCTCTATTTTTTCGGTTTTTATGCTATATGTTTGTTTATGTTTTGTGTCTCTACTTCATGATCATTAGTGTTTAGTAACCATGTCTTAAGGCTATGAATAATTCCATAAATCCTTCACCTTTCTTAAATGAAAAATGTTTA
>NC_029774.3:24391684-24415754 GCF_000817695.3 Arachis duranensis | reverse complement strand
ATCTTGTTGTTTATGAATGTTAAAATTGTTGGCTCTTGAAAGAATGATTAAAAAGAGAAATGTTATTGATAATCTGAAAAATCATAAAATTGATTCTTGAAGCAAGAAAAAGTAGTGAAGAACAAAGCTTGCAAAAAAAATAGAAAGAAAAAGAAAAAGCAAGCAGAAAAAGCCAATAGCCCTTAAAACCAAAAGGCAAGGGTAAAAACAATCCAAGGCTTTGAGCATCAATGGATAGGAGGGCCCAAGAAAATAAAATCCAGGCCTAAGCGGCTAAATCAAGCTGTCCCTAATCATGTGCTTGTGGCATGCAGGTCCAAGTGAAAAGCTTGAGACTGAGTGGTTAAAGTCGTGATCCAAAGCAAAAAGAGTGTGCTTAAGAACTCTGGACACCTCTAACTGGGGACTTTAGCAAAGCTGAGTCATAATCTGAAAAGGTTCACCCAGTTATGTGTCTGTGACATTTATGTATCTGGTGGTAATACTGGAAAACAAAGTGCTTAGGGCCACGTCCAAGACTCATAAAAGTAGCTGTGTTCAAGAACCAACATACATAACTAAGAGAATCAATAATACTATCTGAAACTCTGAGTTCCTATAGATGCCAATCATTCTAAACGTCAAAAGATAAAGTGAAATGCCAAAACTGTTCAGAAGCAAAAAGTTACAAGTCCCGCTCATCTAATTAGAACTAATATTCATTGACATTCTGAAATTTATAGTATATTCTCTTCTTTTTATCCTATTTGATTTTCAGTTACTTGGGGACAAGCAACAATTTAAGTTTGGTGTTGTGATGAGTGGATAATTTATACGCTTTTTGGCATTGTTTTTAGGTAGTTTTTAGCAGGATCTAGCTACTTTTAGGGATGTTTTCATTAGTTTTTATGATAAATTCACATTTTTGGACTTTACTATGAGTTTGTATTTTTTTCTGTGATTTTAGGTATTTTCTGGCTGGAATTGAGGGACCTGAGCAAAACTCTGATAAAAGGTTGACAAAGGACTGCTGATGCTGTTGGATTCTGACCTCTCTGCACTCGAAATGGATTTTCTGGAGCTACAGAACTTCAAATGGCGCGATCTCAACGGCGTTGGAAAGTAGACATCCAGAGCTTTCCAGAAATATATAATAGTCCATACTTTATTTGAGATTAGATGACGCAAACTGGTGCTCAACGCCAGTTTCATGTTGCATTCTAGAGTCAAACGCCAGAAACACGTCATGAACCAGAGTTGAACGCCAAAAACACATTACAACATGGCGTTCAACTCCAAGAGAAGCCTCTGCACGTATAAAGCTCAAGCTCAGCCTAATCACACACCAAGTGGGCCCCGGAAGTGGATTTCTGCATCAATTACTTACTTCTGTAAACCCTAGTAGCTAGTCTAGTATAAATAGGACATTTTACTATTGTATTAGATATCTTTGGATTATTTTTGGATTACCTTATGATCCTTTGATCACGTTCATGGGGGCTGGCCATTCGGTCATGCCTGAACCATCACTTATATATTTTCAAACGGTGGAGTTTCTACACACCATAGATTAAGGGTGTGGAGCTCCGCTGTACCTCGAGTTTTAATGCAATTACTACTATTTTCTATTTAATTCAGTTTATTCCTGTTCTAAGATATTCGTTGCACTTCACCATGGCGAATGTGATGATCCGTGACACTCATCATCATTTTCACCTATGAACGCGTGACTGACAACCACTTCCGTTCTACCTTAGACCGAACGCATATCTCTTGGATTCCTTAATCAGGATCTTCGTGGTATAAGCTAGAATTGTTGGCGGCATTCATGAGAATCCGGAAAGTCTAAACCTTGTCTATGGTATTCCGAGTAGGATTCAGGGATTGAATGACTGTGACGAGCTTCAAACTCGCGATTGTTGGGCGTGATGACAAACGCAAAAGAATCAATGGATTCTATTCCGACATGATCGAGAACCGACAGATGATTAGCCATGCTGTGACAAGAGCATTTGGACTTTTTTCACTGAGAGGATGGGATGTAGCCATTGACAACAGTGATGCCCTACATACAGCTTGCCATGGAAAGGAGTAAGAAGGATTTAAAGTAAGAAAGCAGTATGTTGCAGAGATTCAACAGGGACAAAGCATCTCCATACACTTGTCTGAAATTCTCACCAATGATTTACATAAGTATTTCTATCTTTATTTTCTGTTTATTTATTATTATTTTCGAAACTATTATAAACCATTTGAATCCACCTAACTGAGATTTACAAGATGACTATAGCTTGCTTCATACCAACAATCTCCGTGGGATCGACCCTTACTTACGTAAGGTTTATTACTTGGACTTCCCAGTGCACTTGCTGGATAGTTGTGCGAAGTTGTGAAGAAAGTGTTGAGTTAGTAAATGCGCATACCAAGTTGAATGCCATTGTTAGAGATCACAATTTCGTGCACCAACAGCCAAGACTTTCCCAGTGTCAGTCCCTCGAGGTATAGTGCCTATGAAACACGTGTAAATTGCACAAAAAAATTCATGTTCTTGAAACACCACGTTGAGTGGATATGACCGTTTGACAATGAAGTTGTTGCTTACCACTCACATCATCCCTGTCTTCCTTGCATCGGCTTCATGTGGGTCCCGAAGTGAGTTAAGATAGATCAACTTCATCGGCGGCACATCGATAATCATGAGGTATCAGTGCCGGTCGCACCACATCGGCTGATAAACCTAAACATACAACACAACTCACACCAGCCAGTCATGAACCTTATCCACCCAAGTGAAGAATATTAAAAAATGGCAGCTGTGTTCGTACCCTCATCACAAGGTCCACCTTGCTCTGTATGTACTTATTACATATGGATGTCATGTTCCCAGAAGTCATGGAATGACCGTCGATTGCAGCTTGCTAACAGTTAGATACACGTACACCGTTAGAGGATTTTCTCGGCCAGGGGCAGGGATAAATTTCTAAAACATTTATCAAAATGAAACCTCTACTATTTCTTTGCTTGACCGAAAATCTAATGAATAGAGCCATGAAATCATGAAAGTTAGCCTTCAATGCACAAGTGGAATTATTAATACATATAACTCCTAAGCTGAGGTAGAAAGACAATATATCAAATGCATTTATCGAGAGTCAGTTCTTAATATTCATGCTGCATACAGTTGAATAATTTGCTCTAACACTAACCTGCTCATTTATATGGTAGACTTAACTATTTCAAGCAGAAAAAATTTTCTATCACGGGTTGGCAAAAAATTCTACACATTCTGTAACTGAATTGAAGGTAATTAAACAATTCAAAATTTTGCTACATAATACGGCAAAGGCTGGAGATTATGTAATTTAATTTTGTTACATAGTGGAGTGGCCAGACTTACCATAACACTTGTAGGTAGGAACCAACATTGTCGCTCGGAGGTAGTTGTCAGCATGCGAACCACGACATTAAGAACCTGCATTATTTCATCCACAGGAAACCTCGTTAGCACGATTTATGGAGTTAAAAATTTAGGTCGGCATTGTTTCCCTCGACATGTTCAATTATTTACGTTTACTCACATCGTCGACAACCTCACATTTCGGAACAAGAGTCAGAAGTGCTCCCCTGCTACAGGTACAGTCACCGACGTCGATCAGAATTTCACTATAGTCACATTAAAGTATATAACACTCGGTTAGCATGACCATCATAACCAGCGGCAACAATGGGACAGAGGGGTGTGTGCATTGGCGCTGTGCTAGCATATGCATACACTACGTGTTTAGTACCGCACTAGTAGATCGTGTTAAGTACCTTTTTGGAATATCTTGGCTGAAGATGTAGGTAGCTACAGCTAACTCTAGATAGGACAAATTCATTTCGTCATTCGAGCGAAAGACAAGGTTCATGAACTGCAACATATACATCAGATTATCGATAACTCATAGACTGGACCACGTTATTGAAAAACAACAATTGGCATGGTGTATTGGAAGATCGAATGTAACTCGTCACCTGTGGGATGCGCTCAACTTTTATACTCAGCAGACTGCCTAGGTTAACCACGTCGTAGGGAGCAGGGGTACGGACGTTGCACCTACGCCCTCCGGCTCCTCCGGGACTTGCAAGTTCTACGCCGGCATGAGTGTGCATTGGGGAGGTTTCTCCGATGGTGTTAGAGGTTAAATCCACCTGAAATGTGGCACGAGATTGTGTTATGATAACCACACAAGTAAGTAATGTGTAAGCAGTTTTAGTGAACATACGAAGAACAATTGGAATAGTACACACCACTTTAGGTGACGGCTTTGTCGGTGATACTTTTCAATTTGAGAGCGACTGCGACGGCTTCTTCTTCTTTCTCTTCGTACTAAACAGCATGTGGTCGACACTGAAGGTCATGTCGATAATGGGTCGGTTTGTTGCGTCGCAGGCAGTCTGGAATTTACCTTTTTGAGGGTGTTTCATCGGTGCCTAATTTCTCAGTCCCCGTTCGGGGGATTTCGACCCGTTTTCCACTGGTAACAGTTACAACCGCCGCAACAGCCCTTCAAAGGTGCAGTCACCGGCATGAAGGATTTATCAGTGGCTAGTTCTTTGATCACATCTCTGATCTCCGACACCACCGCATCGTGTCGAGAAATGGCATCTGATAGTCTTCTAATGTCATGGGAGATACCGGAGACAATGCTAACCACACTCATTGCAACCGGACTGCAATCCTACGAGACATACACAATAGTGCAATTAACATTATATCCAGCGAACTGTGTTAGGTACAGACAAATGCGAATAACAAGATGAGCATCCTTACTTGGTGGTGTACTCCACAGGAAGAGCCACAGCTTGCAGCTGAGAAGAGAGAACCATCGTCATTCGCATGAGTAACCCTGCGAGAACAACATCGATGGAAACAATGCCTCTCCCAGAATGGGCAACTCGGAACACGCCTACTTAATAGAACAAATGTGACGACGTCAGGCAGATAATCAAGGGCTTACTTAGCAGGGCTTCATTTTGTCCTTTTGCGGGCACAGGACACAGAGCATGTTGAACTGGTAGGGAGATGACATGGTAGGGGACCATTCGATGGTTGGAAAGCGTGGTCACCTAGATGCTGGTCTAAGGAGATACGAGGGAAACTCCTGCAGGAAACACAACGGAAGACGTCAGCTTATGATTTCACAAATACAAACACAAGGAAAAATCATAGAGAAACGAACTACGCTTGACCATGAGTTTACAATTATCATCGTCAAAGTTGACGCTAACAGTCAACAAGCAAAACATCACTATGTCGATAATAGTAACCGGTAACAAATGAACAAGTAAAACAGTGCCACATAGAGTCAAGTACAGAACATTTACCCACCGTTGCAAAAGGAGTTTAAGAAGGATAGCTAAATAGTCAAGGATTACTATTCGCAACATTATATTAACATAACAAAGCAGAATAAATCAAAACAAAACACACACAAGTTTACAGTCGTTCAGTTAAATGGTAATTCAAATCATTGCCTCTCTATGACTGTCTTGAATCGTACAATGTCAAATAGGGAAACAAATGCCTGTTATGCGACTTGAAATTGCCAACAACTGTTATATTAGAACCCAATAATCAGCTTAAAACTGGTCACCAAGCATACATGTACCCCTTGTAACAAAATCGCCTGCTGTGCCATAACATAGAGAAAAGGGAGAATGAAAATTCCCAAAAAACTGGTAGCAATGACAGTAACTTTTATGAAACTAAGTTAACCCAGTATGGAGGAAAGTGCAATGAAGCCTTCCAAAGAGCTGACCCTACTGCGGAAGAGTAACGAATCCAAGAAGCCGTGTCAACTAGCACGACAGCGGCAGGCGATTTCGATCCTGAAACACCCACTACTACAGAAGCCAACTACTGGAGTAACGAGTGGAGGATTTCGACCGACCAATCCCGACGAATCCATCCGTGTCACTCACACCCAACACGTGATGGAGGGAGCTGTGAAAAAATGCCACATGTGAAGGGGAAGAACACGAAGCAAAAGCCATCGTGTAGGCCATATTTTTTCACAGGCGGGCCAGTTTGACTACCTAATGAGATCCTCTTTTGACAACACTGATGTGGACCATGTTTCCACGTTGTAATAAGAGCTGGGCTCATTCACAAACCCCATGGCTAAATGCGTGTTGGGGCCTAAACATTTGTGTATAAATAAGAATATGAAGAACCAAAAAAAGTGAACTTATTGGCCTATAATTTCTTTGAATTGGACTTTGGATTTATTGTATCTCAATTTATAGATCATGAGCTAATGGAAAACCCACCCTATACAAACTATTGAAATGGGACAGACTTCGCTAACCCCACGAATATTTGGCACCCAAGTTACGAGACAAGACAAGGAGTCCATAGTAAACAAAATTATTTGACAACTAGAAACTAAGAGAGACACTGTGACTTCTTCATTTTATGCTTGGCCACCTGTCACTGAACATGTGAAAAAGGGCATGTTGTGCCAGAGTTTAGTAACGGAACAGGAACTAACCAACATGACTATATTCCTTAGTGACCTGGCATCACAAATTAAGTACAAAGACGAACAGAACTATTCTCAGTCAAACAAGTTTAACACATCTAAACAGAGGATGTTAGTAACCGTGACGCAATATTACTGGTCATTGTATCGCAAGGGTTAAGCCTAGGTGACTCATTATGGCCTTTAGAATGGACCCATTTTGCCACCATGCAGTTCATTATCTCCACATCTGCACCAAGAAAAAAAATGTTAGTCACTACATGACACAGGATAAGAAATATCTATTTAGTTTCAACATGGATGATGTAAGATGACAAATTTTCTCCGTGAAAGGAACTGACCGATGCAGGAATAAAGCTGTAACATGAATACGGACAAGTATTTAGAGGCTCCTACTTACATGGGTATCGAACCACGCGTGGTTTTGGTGAGAAGACGTACTCCCCAAGCATGGAGAACGTGTCTCGCATCAGGAAGACCTCATCAGAAACGAACACACCTCCACCCGATGCATTTTGTCCTATTCCTTAGTTAGATTCTCCCGTGACGATAAATAGTTCTATGCATTGGAATAGGGTTTTAGGGATTCCCCCAACTTATCCGCACAGTGATAGTGGTTGCGAGAATAACATGATGTGTTATGGTTAGCGAAGAATACCGGGGCAGAATGCATTATTTCTAAACTGCCGGCTAAGATTCCTGTTGAGGCACCACTATAATACCATTTACGTCGAATCACTGAATTCCCCTTGTTAGTTTGTGTAAGGCACCACATGAAGACCTCTATCAACAATCCCCGCGGCACGTGTCACTACAAACACATGGTGTCGATGTCCAAGATCATCATTTTGGTCTTGTTCATCTCCTGAGGAACACAAAATGAACAACCCTGTGGTACACGAAATCGTTATACGCACACTTTCTTCACAACTCCATCCAGCTGACCAGTAAGTATACTTGGTCATCCAAGTAATACCTTACGTGAGTAAGGGTCGATCCCATGGAGATTGTCAGCTTGAAGTAAGCTATGGTCACCTTGTAAATCTCAGTCAGGTAGATTCAAATGGTTATGGGGTTTTGAGAATTAAAAGATGAATAAGACATAAAATAAGATAGAGATACTTATGTAATTCATTAGTGGGAATTTCAAATAAGCGTATGAAGATGCTTTGTTCCCTTTGAACCTCTGCTTTTCTATTGTCCTCATCCAATCTTGTGTACTCCCTTCCATGGCAAGCTGTATGTTGGGGGATCACCATTGTCAATGGCTACCATCCGTCCTCTCAGTGAAAATGGTCCGGCTACGGGTTACGTAAGGCTAATCATCTGTCGGTTCTCGATCGTGTCAGAATAAGATCCATTGATCCTTTTGCGCACTGTCACTGCGCCCAACAGTCGTGAGTTTGAAGCTCGTCATAGTCATCCCATCCCAGATCCTACTCGGAATACCACAGACAAGGTTTAGACTTTCCAAATTTCAAGAATACTGCCAATTGATTCTAGCTTATACCACGAAGACTCTGATCTCACAGAATGGGAGGCTCTGTTGTCAGGAGACGCAACCATGCGTCGTGGACCAGGAGGCCAAGTGATATGCATTCAAGCTTGTTTTCAGGTAGAACGGAAGTGGTTGTCAGGCATGCGTACATAAGTGAGAATGGTGATGAGTGTCACTTGATCATCACATTCATCATGTTGAAATGCGAATGGATATCTTGGAACAAGAATAAGCTCAAATTGAATAGAAAAAAATAGTAATTGCATTAATTCATGAGGAACAACAGAGCTCCACACCTTAATCTATGATGTATAGAAACTCCACCGTTGAAAATACATAAGAACAAGGTCTAGGCATGGCCGATGCCATGCCTCCCAGATAACATGAACAATCGAAAAAGGGTTCAAAGACCTGATCCCAAGATCAAAGATAATCAAAAGATGAAAATACAATAGTAAGAGGTCCTATTTATAGTGAACTAGTAACCTAGGGTTTACAAAAATAAGTAAATGATGCAGAAATTCACTTCCGGGGCCCACTTGGTGTGTGCTTGGGCTGAGCATTGAAGCTTTCACATGCATAGGCTTCTCTTGGAGTTAAACGCCAGCTCTAGTGCCAGTTTGGGTGTTTAACTCCAGCTTTTATGCCAGTTCTGGCGTTTAACGCCAGAAAAGGATATCTGACCGGCGTTTTGACGCCAATTTGGGCCATTAAATCTCGGGCAAAGTATGGACTAATATATATTTCTGGAAAGCCCAAGATGTCTAATTTCCAACCCAATTGAGAGTGCACCAATTGGGCTTCTGTAGCTCTAGAAAATCCACTTCGAGTGAAGGAAGGACAGAATCCAACAGCATCTTTAGTCCTTTTTCAGCCTCTGAATCAGATTTTTGCTCAGGTCCCTCAATTTCAGCCAGAAAATACCTGAAATCACAGAAAAACATAAAAACTCGTAGTAAAGTCCACAAATGTATTTTTGCATAAAAACTAATAATTATATACTAAAAACTAACTAAATTATACTAAAAACTACCTAAAAACAATGCCAAAAAGCGTATAAATTATCCGCTCATCACAACACCAAACTTAAATTGTTGCTTGTCTCCAAGCAACTAAAAACAAAATAGAATAAAAAGAAGAGAATATACAATGAATCTCACAATATCAATGAAACTTAGTCCCAATTAGATGAGCGGGGCTAGTAGATTTTTGCTTCTGAACAGTTTTGGCATCTCACTTTATCCTTTGAAATTCAGAATGTTTGGCATCTATAGGAACTCAGAATTTAGATAGTGTTATTGATTCTCCTAGTTCAGTATGTTGATTCTTGAACACAACTACTTTATGAGTCTTGGCCGTGACCCTAAGCATCTTGTTTTCTAGTATTACCACCGGATACCTAAATGCCACAGACACATAATTGGGTGAACCTTTTCAGATTGTGACTCAGCTTTGCTAAAGTCCCCAGTTAGAGGTGTCCAGAGTTCTTAAGCAAACTCTTTCTACTTTGGATCACGACTTTAACCACTCAGTCTCAAGCTTTTCACTTGGACCTTCATGACACAAGCACATGGTTAGGGATAGCTTGGTTTAGCCGCTTAGGCCAGGATTTTATTCCTTTGGGCCCTCCTATCCATTAATGCTCAAAGTCTTGGATCCCTTTTACCCTTGCCTTTTGGTTTAGGGGCTAGTGGCTTTTTCTGCTCGCTTTTTCTTTTTCTTTCTTTTTCTTTATTTTTTTTGCCATCTTTGTTATTCACTGCTTTTTCTTGCTTCAATAATCAATTTTATGATTTTTCAGATTATCAATAATATTTCTCTTTGTTCATCATTCTTTCAAGAGCCAATAATTTTAACATTCAATAAACTTCACTATAAAAAATATGCACTGTTCAAGCATTCATTCAGAAAACAAAAAGCATTGCCACCACATCAAAATAATTAGACTAATTTCAAGATGAAATTTGAAATCCATGTACTTCTTGTTCTTTTGTAATTAGGAATATTTTTCATTTAAGAAAGGTGAAGGATTTATGGGACATTCATAGCTTCAAGGCATAAACACTAGACACTAATGATCATGTAATATAGACACAAACATAGACAAACATAAAGCATAAATTTCAAAAAACAGAAAGATAAGGACAAGAAAATTAAAGAACGGGTCCACCTTAGTGATGGCGACTGGTTCTTTCTCTTGAAGATCCAATGGAACGCTTGAGCTCCTCTATGTCTCTTCCTTGCCTTTGTTGCTCTTCCCTCATGGCTATTTGATCCTCTCTAATTTCATGGAGAATAATAGAGTGCTCTTGGTGCTCCATCCTTAGTTGCTCTATATTGGAACTCAAATCTCCCAAAGAGGTGTTGAGTTGCTCCCAATAGTTGTGTGGAGGAAAATGCATCCCTTGAGGCATCTCAGGGATTTCTTGATGATGGACTTCCTCATGCTCTTGTTGAGGTCCATGAGTGGGCTCTCTTATTTGCTCCATCCTCTTTTTAGTGATGGACTTGTCCTCTTCAATGAAGATGTCTTCCTCTATGACAATTCCAGCTAAATTGCATAGGTGACAGATGAGATGAGGAAAGGCTAACCTTGCCAAAGTGGCGATTTTGTCAGCCACTTTGTAGAGTTCTAGAGATATGACCTCATGAACTTCTACTTCCTCTCTAATCATGATGCTATGGATCATGATAGCCCGATCTACAGTCACTTCAGATCGGTTACTAGTAGGATTGACGGAGCGTTGGATGAATTCCAACCATCCTCTAGCCACGGGTTTAAGGTCATGCCTTCTCAATTGAATCGGCTTGCCTTTGGAGTCTCTTTTCCACTGAGCTCCTTCTACACATATGTCCATGAGGAATTGGTCCAACCTTTGATCAAAGTTGACCCTTCTAGTGTAGGGGCGTGCATCTCCTTGCATCATTGTCAAGTTGAATGCCAACCTTACATTTTCTGGACTGAAATCTAAGTATTTCCCCCGAACCATTGTAAGCCAATTCTTTGGGTTCGGGTTCACACTTTGATCATGGTTCTTGGTGATCCATGCATTAGCATAGAACACTTGAACCATTAAGATTCCGACTTGTTGAATGGGGTTGGTGAGAACTTCCCAACCTCTTCTTCGAATCTCATGTCGGATCTTCGGATACTCATTCCTTTTGAGCATGAAATGGACCTCAGGGATCACCTTCTTCTTGGCCACAACTTTATAGAAGTGGTCTTGATGGACCTTTGAGATGAATCTCTCCATCTCCCATGACTCGAAAGTGGAAGCTTTTGCCTTCCCTTTCCTCTTTCTAGAGGTTTCTCCGGCCTTAGGTGCCATAAATGGTTATGGAAACACAAAAAGCAATGCTTTTTCCACATCAAACTTAAAAGGTTTGCTCATCCTTGAGCAAAAGAAGAAAGAATGGAGGAAAAAAAGAGGAAAATTGAGGAGATGGAGAGGTTTAAATGGTTCGGCCAAGTGGGGGAAAGAAGTGTTTATGATGTGTGAAAATGAAGGAAAGATGAGGGGTTTATATAGAAATGGAGAGAGGGGTAGGGTTCATGTATTAAGGTTGGGTTTGGGAGGGAAAGATGTGAATTTGAATGTTGAGGTAGGTGGGGTTTTTGGGGAAGAATGGATGGAGGTGATTGGTGAAGGGTATTTGGGGAAGGGTGTTATTGGAATGTGTGAAGAAGAGAGAGAGTGAGTTGAGGTAGGTGGGGATCCTGTGGGGTCCACAGATCCTGAGGTGTCAAAAATTTCTCATTACTGCACCATTCTGACGTGTAAACGCCCTCTGAGTGCTAATCCTGGCGTTAAATGCCAGGTTGCTGCCCATTCCTGGCGTTAAACGCCAGCTTTTCTTCCCTTTTTGGCGTTTAACGCCAGCTTAGTGCCCTTTTCTGGCGTTAAACGCCAGTCTGGTGCCCTTTTCTGGCGTTAAACGCCCAGAATAGTGCCATTCTAGGCGTTTAACGCCCATTCTGCTACCCTTACACGCCAGTAAGCTCCTCCTCCAAGGTGTGCTGTTTTTAATGCTGTTTTTGAATTTGCTTTAATTTTTGTAGTTGTTTTTGTGACTCCACATGATCATCAACCTAAAGAAAACATAAAATAAAAATGAAAAATGGAAATTTAACATAGATAAATAAAAACTGGGTTGTCTCCCAATAAGCACTTCTTTAATGTCAATAGCTTGACAGTGAGCTCTCATGGAGCTTCACAGATGTTCAGAGCATGGTTGGGGCCTCTCATTCTCATCCTTCCCAGTGTCTAGGATTATGAAGTCAGCAGGGATGTAAAGGTCTTCAACCTTTACCAAAACATCCTCTACAAGTCCATAAGCATGTTTCTTTGATTTGTCTGCCATCTCTAGTGAGATTCTTACAGCTTGTACCTCAAAAATTCCCAGTTTCTCTATTACAGAGAGGGGCATGAGGTTTATGCCTGACCCCAGGTCACACAGAGCCTTCTCAAAGGTCATAGTGCCTATAGTGCAAGGTATTAAGAACCTTTCGGGATCCGGTTTCTTTTGAGGTATCTTCTCCTGAGCCGAGGCGTTTAGTTCATTAATGAGCAATGGAGGTTCATCTTCCCAAGTCTCATTACCAAATAACTTGGCATTCAGCTTCATGATTGCTCCAAGGTACTTAGCAACTTGCTCTTTAGTAATATCTTCATCCTCTTTAGAGGAAGGATATTCATCAGAGCTCATGAATTGCAGAAGTAGGTTCAATGGAATCTCTATGGTCTCTGTATGAGCCTCAGATTCCCTTGGTTCCTCAAAGGGGGACTTCTTTTCGTTCAGAGGACATTCCATGAGGTTTTTCTCACTAGAAATCACGTCCTCCTCACTCTCTCTAGGTTCGGCCATGTTGGTCATGGTTATGACCTTG
The DNA here is from genome assembly GCF_000817695.3 of Arachis duranensis. Classification (NCBI taxonomy): domain Eukaryota; kingdom Viridiplantae; phylum Streptophyta; class Magnoliopsida; order Fabales; family Fabaceae; genus Arachis; species Arachis duranensis. Next base: position 24,402,865 of record NC_029774.3, on the reverse strand, counting down.
CACTCTCTCTTTGGATTTTCTTCTGTGTTGCTTTGGAGAGTGCTAGGAGGAGTTTCAGTAACCTTTTTACTCAGCTGACCCACTTGTGCCTCCAAATTTCTAATAGAGGATCTTGTTTCATTCATGAAACTTAGTGTGGTCTTAGATAGATCAGAGACTATGGTTGCTAAGCCAGAACGACTCTGCTCAGAGTTCTCTGTCTGTTGCTGAGAAGATGATGGGAAAGGCTTGCTATTGTTAAACCTATTTCTTCCACCATTATTGTTGTTGAAGCCTTGTTGAGGCTTCTGTTGATCCTTCCATGAGAAATTTGGGTGATTCCTCCATGAAAAATTGTAGGTGTTTCCATAGGGTTCTCCCATGTAATTCACCTCTTCCATTGCAGAATTTTCAAGGTCATAAGCTTCTCCTTCAGAGGAGGCTTCTTTAGCACTGCCAGATACAGCTTACAATCCAGTCAGATTCTGAGAAATTATATTGACTTGCTAAGTCAATATTTTGTTCTGAGCCAATATAGCATTCAGAGTATCAATCTCAAGAACTCCTTTCTTATGAGTTGTCTCATTGTTCACAGGATTTCTTTCAGAAGTGTATATGAACTGGTTATTTGCAACCATTTCAATGAGTTCCTGGGCTTCTGCAAGCATTTTCTTGAGATGAATAGATCCGCCTGCAGAATGGTCCAATGACATCTTAAATAACTCAGACAGACCATCATAGAAGATACCTATGATGCTCCATTCTGAAAGCATGTCTTAAGGACACCTTCTGATCAATTGCTTGTATCTTTCCCAAGCTTCATAGAGGAATTCACCTTCCTTCTGTTTGAAGGTTTGAACTTCCACTCTAAGCTTACTCATCTTTTGAGGTGGAAAGAATTTAGCTAAGAAGGCATTGATCAACTTTTTCCAAGAGTTCAGGCTGTCTCTAGGTTGTGAGTTCAACCATATACTAGCTCTATCTCGTACAGCAAAAGGGAAAAGTATGAGTCTGTAGACCTCGGGATCAACTCCATTGGTCTTAACAATGTCACAGATTTGCAAGAATTCAGCCAAGAACTAATGAGGATCTTCCAATGGAAGTCCATGAAACTTGCAATTCTGATGCATCAGAGAAACTAATTGAGGCTTAAGCTCAAAGTTGTTTGCTCCAATGGCAGGAATAGAGATGCTTCTCCCATAGAAGTTGGGAGTTGGTGCAGTAAAGTCACCAAGCACCTTCCTTACATTGTTGGCATTATTGTTATTTTCGGCTGCCATGTCTTCTTCTTTTTCGAAAATTTCTGTCAGGTCCTCTCCAGAGAGTTGTGCTTTAGCTTCTCTTAGCTTCCTTTTCAGAGTCCTTTCAGGTTCAGGATCAGCTTCAACAAGAATGCCTTTATCTTTGTTCCTACTCATATGAAAGAGAAGAAAACAAAGAAGGTATAGAATTCTCTATGTCACAGTATAGAGATTCCTTGATGTGTTAGAGGAAAAGAAGAATAGAAGGATGAGGTAGAGAGAGGAATTCGAACTTATAGAGAGAGAAGGGGTCCGAATTATCAAAGGAGGATAAGTGTTAGTGATTAAATAGAAAGAGATGGGAGGGAGAAGAAATTCGAATATTAAAATTAAAATAATTGGTTAATTAAAAAGATTTTTGAAAAAGTGGTTAGTGATTTTCGAAAATTGTAAGTGGAAAAGTGGTTAGGTGGTTTTGAAAAAGATAAGAAATAGTGATTAGTTGAAAAATATTTGGAAATAATTTTGAAAGGATAAGGAGATAGAAAAAAAAGAGTTTGAAATCAAATTAAAAGAGATATAATTGAAAAAGATTTTATTTTAAAAAGATATGATTGAAGAAAATTTGATTTTTAAAAAGATATGATTGAAAAAATATGGTTGAAAAAGATTTGATTTTTAAAATTGATGACTTGACTAACAAGAAATTAAAAGATATGATTCTAAAATTCAAATATTGAATCTTTCTTAACAAGAAAGTAACAAACTTAAAATTTTTGAATCACAACATTAATGGTTAGAAAGGATTTTCGAAAATATTAAAACAAAAAGGAAAAAGATTTGATTTTGAAAAAGATAGATAAGAGAGGATATGAAAAAGATAAGATTTTGAAAAATTAGTTTTAAAACTTGAAAAATTGAAAAAGATTTGAATTGAAAACAAAACTACCTCCTTGGTGCTATCCTGGCGTTAAAAGCCCAGAATGGTATCCATTCTGGCGTTTAACGCCCACTTGTCTACCTCCTTGGGAGTTAAACACCTAACTAGGTACCCTGGCTGGCGTTTAAACGCCAGAATTCCTTCTGCACTGGGCATTTTGAACGCCCAGCTTTTTCTCTGTGATTCCTCTGCTGTATGTTCTGAATCTTCAATTCTCTGTATTATTGACTTGAAAAGACATAATTTTGAATTTTTTTTGAATTTTTAATGATGTGAGAGAAAAATAACAAAATGAAACTAATCATGAAAAACTAAGATCAAATAAACAATGCATGCAAGAACACTTTGAATGTCAAGATGAACATCAAGAATATATTTTTTTTTTGAAAAAAATTTTTAAGAAAAGAAAGACATGCCAGACACCAAACTTAGAAATTTTCATACTAGAGACATTAACAAATTGAGAATGCACATGAGAAACAACAAAAGACACAAAACAAGAGAATTTAAAGATCAGACAAAGGAAATCATCAAGAACAACTTGAGGATCATGAAGAACACAATGCATGAGTTTTCGAAAATTTGCAAGAAAAACAAAAACATGCAATTAAAAAAAATTAAGTTTGGGGTAACAAAAACTTAAAAATTGACACTAGACTCAAACAAGAAACACAAAATATTTTTGATTTTATGATTTTATGATTTTTTTTGTATTATTTTTTTTCTTTTTTCGAAAATTATTTTGAAAAAGAAAATAAGAAACTCAAAATTAATTGATGGGAATCAACTAGCTCCTGTGATGATAAAAGCATCATCTGAAACTCTAGAATTCATTCTTAAAAATTCTGAAGGAGAAAATAAAAAGAAAAATACATTATCTAAGCAACAAGATGAACCGTCAGTTGTCCAAACTCAAACAATCCCCGGCAACAGCGCCAAAAACTTGGTACACGAAATTGTGATACGCACACTTTTTTCACAACTCCGCGCAGCTGACCAGCAAGTGCACTGGGTCGTCCAAGTAATACCTTACGTGAGTAAGGGTCGATCCCACGGAGATTGTCAGCTTGAAGCAAGCTATGGTCACCTTGTAAATCTCAGTCAGGCAGATTCAAATGGTTATAGGGTTTTGAGAATTAAAAGATGAATAAGACATAAAATAAGATACATATACTTATGTAATTCATTAGTGGGAATTTCAGATAAGCGTATGAAGATGCTTTGTTCCCTCTGAACCTCTGCTTTCCTATTGTCCTCATCCAATCTTGCGTACTCCCTTCCATGGCAAGCTGTATGTTGGGGGATCACCGTTGTCAATGGCTACTGTCCGTCCTCTCAGTGAAAATGGTCCGGCTATGGGTTACGTAAGGCTAATCATCTATCGATTTTCGATCGTATTGGAATAAGATCTATTGATCTTTTTGCGCACTGTCACTGCGCCCAACAGTCGTGAGTTTAAAGCTCGTCACAGTCATCCCATCCCAGATCATACTCAGAATACCACAGACAAGGTTTAGACTTTCCGGATCTCAAGAATACTGCCAATTGATTCTAGCTTATACCACAAAGACTCTGATCTCACGGAATGGAAGGCTCTGTTGTCAGGAGAGGCAACCATGCGTCGTGGACTAGGAGGCCAAGAGGTATGCATTCAAGCTTGTTTTCAGGTAGAACGGAAGTGGTTGTCAGGCACGCGTTCATAAGTGAGAATGGTAATGAGTGTCACTTGATCATCACATTCATCATGTTGAAGTGCGAATGGATATCTTGGAACAAGAGTAAGCTTGAATTGAATAGAAAATAGTAGTAATTGCATTAATTCATGAGGAACAGCAGAGCTCCACACCTTAATCTATGATGTGTAGAAACTTCACCGTTGAAAATTCATAAGAACAAGGTCTAGGCATGGCCGAACAGCCATGCCTCCTAGATAACATGAACAACCGAAAAAGGGTTCAAAGACCTGATCCCAAGATCAAAGATGATCAAAATATGAAAATACAATAGTAAGAGGTCCTATTTATAGTGAACTAGTAACCTAGGGATTACAGAAATAAGTAAATGATGCAGAAATCCACTTCCGGGGCCCACTTGGATTGTGCTTGGGCTGAGCATTGAAGCTTTCACGTGCATAGGCTTCTATTGGAGTTAAACGCTAGCTCTGGTACCAGTTTGGGCGTTTAACTCAAGCTTTTATGCCAGTTCTGGCGTTTAACGCCAGAAAAGGGTCTCTGACCGATGTTTGGACACCAATTTGGGCCATCAAATCTCAGGCAAAGTATGGATTATTATATATTTCTGGAAAGCCCAAGATGTCTACTTTCCAACGCAATTGAGAGCCCGTCAATTATGCTTCTATAGCTCCAAAAAATCCACTTCGAGTGTAGGGAGGTCAGAATCCAATAGCATCTTCAGTCCTTTTTCAGCCTCTGAATCAGATTTGTGCTCAGGTCCCTCAATTTCAGCCAGAAAATACCTAAAATCACAGAAAAACACACAAACTCATAGTAAAGTCCAAAAATGTGATTTTTGCATAAAAACTAATAATTATATACTAAAAACTAACTAAATCATACTAAAAACTACCTAAAAACAATGCCAAAAAGCGTATAAATTATCCGCTCAGTCCTGTCAATCACCTTGTCCCATCATGCTTGCGCACATGGTGGATGGTTGGGACTTGGCGGGAAAGTAAAGAGCCCCCGACCAAAGTATAAACGATGTCGCAAGGGGTAATCAATTTTTCAGGGATACATTGTTAGAATCCCCCAAGGCCAACTCACCCTTTCTTCTATAAATACCAGGCTCCTCCTTGAAACCAAGGTGAAATCACAATAAGGGTTAGACCCGAATCACGTCACAACCCATACACCAATTCAACACGGCAAACCTTTATAGGGCAACAAAAATGGCTAAAACCAACCCTCCCACACGATGCAAAGAAAAATTCCCCGCCGTCTTTGGTCATAAGCGAATCCAATTATGGGATTGGGTGAAATTGGCAAACATTTTATCAAGCTTCTAAGACTCCAACAACGAGCGCTCCCTCCCCTGTTGCACTCCATGGCCAATTTCACATTCAGGAAGGCCGGGGCGACATGCATAATTGCCGCTCTACCAATGTGTCTAGCAACAGTCTATGGAAGCTATGCAACTAGTATCCGACGACCATCACTGTCTTTGGTCGACTCTGTTCACAAGCAACAAGTCTTCCTTCGTCGTGAATGTAACAGTTACTCATTGGCATATTTATATCATGGTTTATACAAGTATACTTTTTCTCCTGCTACTATTTCATATAAAAGGAAAAAAAACTGTTTCTCAATATAATGTAACACATTTTTAATTCCCTTTTAATAAACACGGTTTGAGGCTAACATATGTCTTGTAGTTTCACTCCCATCCTCAATTGCTTTGGCCTTCAATAGTATACTAATTAGGTTTATGCATGTGTGAAGTGTTTCCCAGTGCCATGCCGTTAAGTTTACATGTTTCAGTTACACGTGTTGCATGCACATTAACATGAATAAGGCTTGGCATGCATAACGAGGAATTTATTGATTGGTGCATCCAGATCAGTTACCTTAATACCTCAATTAATCTCTTCCAAGATACCCTTCAACAATTGTTTAACCATGAAAATGCGATTTTACTAAAAAATTCGTTTCCGGTTGTATTTATATTTTACTCGTATTTATCCAATATCAATATACATTATTTTCCCATGAAACAAGGAAATGAACGCAAGCTTTTTTCCTGGTGTGAACGTATATGAATGGGGCTAGATCACAGATTGGGATGTGTGCCATGGAACACCATAGAGTCCACCATAGAGTCCACCCGGTTCATGGCGGTTACCGTCCTTAAACGGTCCAAGGCACAAACCTAGCCAGTTCATGGTCGGGTTCACCGTTCTTCCGGTCGGATCCGCCGATCCGGTTTGGTTTTCACAATTAGGGGTAACCCTTTTCCTTTACCGCAAACAGTAGTACCGATAATAACATGACTTATAATTTTATATACCCGATCTTCTGCTCTGTCTTAATTAAACTAATTTATATGTACTTAAAAATATCATAAAACACACACTACTCTTCAATTTCAATTTTGTTATCTTCATATCTTCTGTTAAGGGTGTAAGTAACCGAACCGATTAGAAATTTACTGCAAAATCGTACCGAGGTTTACAACAACTGATTGATAAACTGGAAAAAATTGCTTTCTTTCATTTTTTCCTACTTAAACCGATCAGTTCGGTTCGGTTCTCCGTTGGCTCCATCAAGACCGAACCGAATCGGAAATGTGTTTCAAAGTGTGTTAGTTTTTTTTGTTTGTTAGCCATTTCTAACTGTCTTCGTTCGTATGTTTAACTGTTGGGTCAAGTTGAAATTGTATTGAATTCAGACGTCATATACTCTTCTTATTTTAAGTCATTCAGGGTTTTAAACTTCATTTTATGGTGACTTAAGTTATGATTATTAGGCTTTAAAAAACTGAAATAACTGACCAAATCGATCCGCTGTCGTTTCTATTCGGTTCGGTTGTCCATAAAGCAGCAACCCAAATGGTTGCCATTACTTCAGAACCATACAGGCCAGTTCAGTTGTTTTACGGTCAATACCGAAGCAAACCGAACCGATTACACCCCTAGAACTAATATCCTTCTTCTTGAATGAGCAAACCTCAGATCCAGTTATAATAACCAATAACCCCCCAAATTCATCTTCAATTACAAGATACCAAAAATCCGTAACCCTAATTATCCAGAACATTCATCGACACTCAGATGAGTTACTTGTGACCACCATTTATTGACCTGAAAGTTTTGCCCCCTCTAGAATGGATGGTTTAGAAGTTACTATTTGAGGAAGAGACACTACTGGAGGACGGGAGGAACACGACTGCTCCCCCCTACCACCACCTCCCCGACAACGACAATGAACTAAACCACAACGGGCGAGGTGCATCGTGACAACAAGCCCGCGACTCGCGGCACGGCTTGGGCACAGTTCGTGGCGAGTGCAACGTGCTTTGGGGTGCGGCCGACGACTCCGGCGATACTGATATCGAAGTAAGGACAAAATCGTCCCCTGGACGATCATAGCACTGCTTTTAACGTTAATTTCGATGTAGTATTTAAGAAAAAGATCACGATAAAAAACATTTTTCCCTATAACCATCGGGTTCACAATCATACTTAACCCTTGCTCTAATTACTATCATGTTTTTTATATAAGATAGAGGTATCAATGCTTGGCTATTCAATTGTAATCATAAAAATTATGTTTTGTCTATAATTTATTGTAACTTTAAATTTTCTAATTCATCATTTCTTTCTTAACCAACCGCCCATCCTTGATAGCAATAAAATTAACACTTATACGTTTGTGTATATTTATTTCCTTTGCACTATAAATACAATGTATTAAATTCTAAAAAACTATAAGTACTTCTTAAATTTAAGATGTTGATAAGACAATAATTATTCATTAATTTATATATTATAAAATACCTGTATAATACAATATTTAGCATTATTTTCAAAATGACTAAACAATTCGGTCAAAATATTTCCTTGAATCATTTGAAGCTACTTTATTTTGAACTTCGACAATATCTTTTTCTATATTGTTGTATTTTTTCACGGGTTTAACTTAAAAGGTAGACAAAGAAAGCAAGATGATATAATATATGTTCATTTCTCTTCCTCTTTTTTTTTCATTTTACTTTTTCCCTCTTTGGTTTTTGGTTTCACCTCAACAATTAAGTGTGCTTCACAGCATTCATGCATACTTTTAATTTTTCTATTTTATTTCCATTGAATTTTATTTTATTGTATTCTATTTTTCTTTTTATTTTCATTGAATATTTCTCATTGTTAAGACCCAAAAATCACATTAATACTCCAGTCAAAACCAACAAATGCAGCTGCATGTAGTAAACTTGTCATAACCCTATTGGTGTAGCAGTTTTACTGTAGGGACAATTTTTCTTTTGGTCCGTTTTTCTTTTGCGTTTTTTTCACTCGTTTGTTTTTTTTTTCTCGACTACCTTTTTTTGGACTACGATAATTCATTTTTCTCTCCACTCATAACAAGGAGAAAACAATGACAACAAAGCGTATTAATGGGTCCATTTTTGGGGAATATGAAGTCCAGTCCAACCGACCATTACGTTTGCACGGACGTTATATCTGGCGCCGTTACAGCTGCTGCAAGCCAACCATCAGACATGAAGAATTCCTATGCAACAAACCTGTCACGCCGCCTCCCTCTACCTCGATACCTTAACCACGTGTCCCTTAGAAACTGACGCAAAAGAAATAAATGAATCTCTGTATGCTCATTGATTTGTATATTATAATTTTCCTTCAACTAATTGGTTAAACTATTGATTTAGCAACCCAGTTCGTTGACTAGTTTGATTATATCCAAAGCTATGAGAAATAAAATTGGAACAAAGTAATGAAAATAAGAAGATATTTCTCAAAGCTAACTTATACATATTAAAATGATAAAATTTAATTTAATAGAATGTTGTATATTAATAAATATCAATATTTAATTTTATTCGTTATCATATTTATATCTATTAAGATTATTTTAAAATTTAAAAGTAATTTTATCAAACATAATTATTATAATTTATGTTTATTAAAAATCAATTTTATTTAATTTACTAAATATAATTTTTACACTTGAAAAAATCTATCTTTTAAAATCAGCATTAATAAATTGTTTTTGAAAAAGAAAACAACTTACAGTATGTGGCATAAAAATAAAAATATGGTAGGATGGTAAATATGCATTCTATCTGCGAGTATTTAATTCGATCTAATTCAGTCAGATAGGATTGTCAATTCGATTTGCAATGAATAGGATAGGGTGTGAATTGAGTTTCAATTATATCCGATCAACCCGCTTTATATTTATATGTTATATATTTATACAAAAATATATTTCAAGTGGACGTTAAACTAAAAATCTCTTACTAAATGCAAAAGATCCTTAACTACTAAAAGTAATTTTAATGTGATTAATTTTGAGTATCACTAAAGATTTAAAATTGAAATTTATATTGGATACCATTTACGAAATGATACTGATATTGGTAAGAAGATACCATATCATTTTAAAAAAGAAAGAGTGAAAAGCTACTACTTCTATAAACTCATTATTAAATGAACACAGTATTACTGTAGCATTGTTATTGTAACGTTGTTTTATTCTAATATTGTAACAAAAACTCAATTAAAATTTAGTCAAATAAATTAGATGTACTCAGTTATACTTTGCATTTTATTATTCTATTTTTTATTATCTTTTTATCAATTTGGTAAAAATATATATCCAAATTAATTTAATGTAATTTTTTAATTATTTACAAAATGTTAATTTTTCTCCCGATCTAAATACATAAAATTCTCCATATTTATGTTCACAAAATTTTAATTTTTTATTGCAATTTTTTTTAAATCCGATAATCCAAAATTAATGTTGTTATGCTTAGTTAGGTAATATTTTAAAATTTATTTTTATTAGTGTGTAATATCTTTTAAATGTGGTATATAATTATTAATTTTATAATTTAATTAAAATTATTTGAAATAATTAAAAATAATTTAAAATTTTAATTGAAATAAAATCAAATATTGGAGTGACAAATTTTACATTAAGTTTCAAATTAAATTTTATGATATATGGTCTCACAAATACTTATGTGACATCTTGTGGGACTCAAAATAAAATGAAATTAATATCAAATATTAGAAATGCTCTAAGAAAAGATCATTTTTGTTTTTTACATAAAAGTTAGTTCTAATTTAAATTATTTTAACTCAGTTTATATAAATTCTCAACCTAATTAAGGTTGAATCCAAACTCTATCCTACTCTACCTATTTTTTTCATGATATTTCTCAATTGATAAGTCAAAAATTAATCCGTGAATTGTTGTATGAATAAATTAGGATTCGAGCTCCCCACATTTACTTACGTGAACCAGGAAACTAACCATTAAACCAATTCAAGTTGGTTTTCTCATTCTAAATGTTTATTAAAATTTTTTTTTCTTGTATTGCAAGACTAGAAGTCTTAACAAAAACTGATCCACACCCTCACCCCAAAAAGGATTTCCAGCAGTCTAAAAAACCAAGAGAAAATTTTCGTGATTGGCCCAAGACAACAGAAAAGGGCTGATCACTATTTTGAGCAAGTCAGTAGTGGCATGTGACATAGAATATGCTCTGTGCTAATAAAAATCAACATCTAAACCATAAAATCTCCTTAATGTGAAATGTTTCTTTTTTTTTCTAATGAATATATCAGTTGACAAGTATATTTTCCGTTGGCTGTTGCCAGTAAGAAGGCAAAAAGACTAAAGACCCAAATAGTTGAAGTCTTCAAGACCATAATCACAAAACCGATCTTGTACTTTGCCCAATGGGCCAACACACATACAGAAAAACTATATTGCTTTTGCCAAAATTAACCTAAAACGTAAACAAAAAAATAACCTAAAACAAATTAAGGAAAAAAAGAAAAAGAGCGAAAACAGAGAACAAGAATGTGTTTTCACGCACGGTAAACGACTATCGTCGTACTCGTTGCCGCACAAAAAAAACCCCATACATAACACAGAAAGAAACCGTCGCCCACCACCTCCGCAACCGCCGCTCCGCCGCGCCCGCCTCCGACGTCGTCGTCTCCGTTCCCCGGCCGCGAAGACTGCTGGAACGAGGAAGCCACCTTCACCCTCATCGACGCCTGGGGCGACCGTTACCTTGAACTCAACCGTGGTAACCTCCGTCAGAAGCACTGGCAGGAGGTCGCCGATGCCGTCAACGAACTCCACGCCGGAGACGGCGGCGCCGTCCTAGGTGGAACGTCCACTACCACAACCAAGCGAACTCGCCGGACCGATGTTCAGTGCAAAAACCGAATCGACACGCTGAAGAAGAAGTACAAGATCGAGAAGGCTAGGGTTTCCGAATCCGGCGGCAGTTACCAGAGCCCCTGGCCTT
>NC_029774.3:24388182-24391671 GCF_000817695.3 Arachis duranensis | reverse complement strand
CCCGCCTCGACAACCTGATCGGAGATACTTTTCCGGTCAAAAAACTCTCGCCGCCGGCTTCCGGCCGGGGAACCCCTCCCTCCGCCGCCAAACTCTCACCGCTTCCGCCGCCGGCGTGGATAGTCTCTCACCCCGTAGGTCCCCGATCCGGAACTCAGAAACGTACGGCGGCGGTTCCGACGACGGCGCCGGCTAACCGGGAAGATTCCTACTTCCGGCGGAATTTCTCAGCCTTCGCAGCCGCAGCGGCTGCTGCAGCAGAAGCCAAGAGTGGAGATTCCGATGGCTGGAGGTCCAGCAGCGACGGCGGCGATGATGGTGGAAGACGGAGGAAGACGGGGGAAATTGAGATGAAATGCTGGGAAGTTGGGTATAGGGAACTTGCTCAGGCGATTGAGAAGTTCGGAGAGATATATGAGAGAGTTGAAGCTTCGAAGCAGAGGCAGATGGTGGAGTTGGAGAAGCAGAGGATGCAATTTGCAAAAGATTTGGAGTACCAAAGGATGCAGCTTTTCATGGAGACGCAGGTTCAGTTTCAGAAAATCAAACGCGCAAAACGCACTTCTGGTAATTTTGTTTGGCCGTATTTTTTTTTTTTCAGTTGATGCTGTAATCTAGTGCTTGTGAGTCTCGAGTTTGGTGTATAAGTATGGTTTTGCTGAGAATAACGGAAACTAATCATGCTTTGTTTGGACTATTACAAGTGATGATGACATTCATGGAAAAAGAGATTTGTTCATTAATTACTATATGTTATGCGGTTTACTTACTAGTACTGTACTTGTGAAAGTGAAACAAAGAACATGAGAACTATTATATTATTGGGAAATGGGAATTGATTTACTGAACTGATGTTTAGAGGTTACGTGACTCCTTGTCTTCTGTAAATTGTTTGTTTGAAAGTTGTGTGTTTTTTTCTGTTACTCTGTTGTATTTTTTCCCTTATATATTTTTCCCTTTGTTTCAAGAAAGGAGCATGTTGGTTCCCAATTTGTATGTTTTATTCTCATAAACCAAAGTTACCTCTATTTTGGTTTGAAGTGGCCCTTCTATTTGTCAGCAAGAGTGCCGCTTTGTGCTGTAAAACTCGTTTTTCTGCTCACTTTCTAGAATGCTTTTTTCCCCTATATTTCCCGATTTATTATCAGTTGTCACTTAGTACATATCAGTTTTTGGCATCTGATATTGAATTATTTGAAATAAAAGGTAGCAATTTTGTGATTCCAGATCATAGCGATTGCTCCTTGTTGATCTTTGCTATCCTACTTCGTTATATTTTTAAAAGCTTTTTGATGGTTGATTAACCTCGGTTGATTTCATTGAAGATAGAGATTATGATGTAGCTCCACATAATTTAACCAATTAAAAAGCATTTCTAAACTGATAATTATCATTATTCTAAAATCTAAGATCGGACTTATGATAGCTGGTCTTGATGCTGCTAAGTGTGCTGTCTGATTGACATAAGAGTTTGTTAAAATATGAACGTGTGTTTTCTTTGTTGCGTATGGTCAAAAAACATTGCCTAGATTCATTCACATTGAAATCACAATGTTTTCTCATAAGTGTGATATAGTTCATTCTTGTTTCCGAACACCGTGTCCTAATTTGTGTAACAGACTAACAGCACATTGCAAGTTACTAGGTAACTCTTTCTCCAATCAAGCTTCTGGACAAAACAACATAAACTAAGATAAAATAAAGTGCCATGCATCTGCCTGTATTACAATCTATGATGTAGTTTGTTGTACTAGAACACATAGCTGACAGCTTAAGTGATCCTGCGATGTGAAGTAGTAGGTCTTAATAAAATAAAAAAATCCAATGATACCAAGTTTATTTATGCGTGTATTTTTACCATGCATCCAGTTCGTGTCCTCTCGCATATTTATGCCCTTATCTTCTAATTGTCTAGCAAATGATGCACTTATGGTAGTTATAAATTGATTCAAATACGTCTTGAAAAAAAACTTTCTTGTAAACTTTAATTATGAAAGGAGTTTTCTTTGATTCACTCTTGTTTCACACTTGGTGGTATCTTTCTGTGCATTGATTCGATCGTGAAATATGGCATTCACTAATCACTAGTTGGGCAATTTCAAAAACCTTCTTTTTTTATTTTTTTTATCTGCTTGCATCTAATGGACCTTAACTTGAATGAATTATTGCAATATATCGGTTGAATGGTTTCCGCTAATTTTTTTTTCATGGATTTTTTAACCTTTTTTGTTTTGCTTGTTATTATGCAGACAGTTTCTCATAGCAAGCGGTGGCAGAGGATACTTGAAATATAGATATGTTTTTATATTTGGACGTGTCTCACATAAACAAAACAACCCCCCCCCTCCCTCTCTCTCTCTCTAACCTTTTATTGGAGCAAAAATAAGCGAAATTCAGGTTTGGTGTACCTATATACTTATTTCCCTCTCAAAATAAATAATTTTTATTTGTTAGATATGTTGAGAAATTAATATATTTAGATAAAGGAATTGTCTAAGTATATTAATTTTTTAATAAATTGAAAAAAAAAAAAACTTTATTTTGAGAAGGATGAAGTATTTGTTTTGTGAAGTAAAATTATTGCTTTTATCGTCATTAGAAACTCCAAAAGATGAATGAACGAAGATCTATTGGATGATATAAATGATTGGTTTTATACTGGTACTATATGGCTCCTCTTTCTTCTCTTTTTTTTTTATGTTTTTAAGATCAATTAGAAAATATGGTATTAATTAGTAAAATAAATGAATTTATGTATAGAAAACAAGAGAATATATGAATTAAAAAATAACTTAATATACATAACAAATGTGTTAAAAATAATATATACTGTTAATTTTTATAATTAACGTTAATGTGTGCTATGACTGGACACTTTAATTATTATATGTTAATTTTATTTTAACAAATACATAACCAATGTATTTAAAAAATAACTTAATATATTTACTATAATTTTTTATTAATTACTAACGTTAATATGTGCTATCACTAGATATTTTAATTATAATATATTAATTTTTAATTTAATTTTAATATATTGGTAGTGAATAATAGTTTATTCAATTCTTTAATGTCATATGAGAAAAAAATGATTACTTCTTATATTAATCCATGAATGATGATTAAAAAAATAGATGTGATTGAACGACGATGTAAAATGTTTTACACTGTTAGTGTATAGAGAAATACTATTTTGATTTCTAATATTTAGGTTAAATTTTAATTTGATACTTAAAATTTTAAACATTTTGTTTCTATCCTAAAAAGTTTTAAACGGATTTAATGTTATCTTAATATTACATTTGACACGAATAGTTAATGGAATAAGCGATGTGAGTAGGGATGGCAATACCATCCGAACTCGCAGGTACCCACTCTGCTCCAACCTGCTCGGGACGGGTAATTACCCGTCCCACACCGAGACGGGTTTTTAGCGGGGCGGGTTCTTGGGAGGGGCGGGGCGGGATCAGGTTTAGGTAATATCCG
>NC_029774.3:24369265-24379715 GCF_000817695.3 Arachis duranensis | reverse complement strand
CCCCCAATATAACATGCAGTCATTAGGGCAAGCAGGTATCTTGGTATAATTAAGCCCTAGTTTGTTTATGGTTTTCTTGGCCTCATAGAATGTATTTGAAATCTTCGCATTTCCAAAAGCATCTTTTATTAACTTGAGAATTTCGGTCATGGCTTTGTCGCTTATTCTGTATAAGCACTTTATGTGATACAGACTAATCAAGAAAGACAGTTTTGAATACTTTGTGCACCCTTCATACAATTGTTCACTACCATCTTCCAACAACTTGTAAAATTCTACATTTTCTCCATTGTGCTCTTCATTTTTTGCATCTTCTATGTTGTCTTCATCTCCATCTCCATTTTCTATGTTGTCTTCATCTCCATCTCCATTTTCTATGTTGTCTTCATCTCCATCTCCATTTTCTATGTTGTCTTCATCTCCATCTCCATTTTCTATGTTGTCTTCATCTCCATCTCCATTTTCTATGTTGTCTTCATCTCCATCTCCATCTTCATTCAAGTCATGTCCAGCAACTCCAAACGCGTCATTGAGCATTGTTACCATTGGATGTTGAGATGTCGAATCATCTTGTACAATTTGACTAGTTTGATGAGCTTGTGACCCAACTCCAACTGCTTCTTCACCATGCCAATACCAAACTTTGTAGTTTTCTGGAAACGGCTTGACTATTAAATGTTCAAAAACTTTCTCTCTTGTTTGCCACTTGCCAAAACCACACACCGGACAAGGGCATTTAATCTGATGACCCCCGAGAGATCGATGCTCAAAGGCGAAATCCAAAAACTTGTTTAGACCATCTTTATACTCGTGCGTGTTTCGTGGTTTTCCAATCCATGACTTATCAATTGACATGACTAAGAGGGACTACAAATAGGAATATTAAAAAATCTATTCATTAAAAATCTCTCTATCTCTCTCATATTAACTAGGCAACTAACTAGTATATATCAGCAAGCGCTACTATAAAAAGAAATTCTTGTATGCAAATTAGATATCAAACAAATACTTAAATAGTATTCTAAAAAAATTATAAAAAAAATTATAATTACCTCTTTCAAATGATAATTTTGTGGCTGTAACTGTGGCTTTATGAACTTTTCCTTCTCAGGTAGTTGTATATATGCAAATTAATTTTTTTCTACAAGATAAAAAGAAACAAAAAAAATAAATAAAGCAAATATATTATTTAGATGAAACGATCAGTAATTAAATTCAACTTTATATGTTATTGGGATTGATTAATTAAGCCCAAAGATATATAATGTGTTGGATACGATTGAGAATTAATTAAGCCCAAACATGATATTCCAACTTATTTGAATTTTGAAACTCAAATTAATAGCATCTATTTTTTTTCAAATTATTTATCTATATCTCAATTTAACCCAAATGAGTTAAAATTACAAAATCAGAGTTCTGATTCCATGCTAAGTAGGAGTAAGTAGCAAGAATGTGTGTGCATCCGACAAAATGCTATGTTATTATTTTGGTCCCAATTTCAGTTATTCATTTATTTTAAAAGAAACAAAAATATATTACCTTTAATATAATAAGAAACAAGAGCAGGTGATTAATTAAGCAACTAAAAGTTTGAACAAAATTGCAATAAAGGAACCACATGCTCACACCGAAAAGGAAAACTATACATGCAATTAAAAATACGAAGATTTGAAGTTCCTAATGTTGATAGTTGTTGAGATTTAATGCTACACAGAGCAACCAAATTATACATTAATGAAATGAGCTTTTCAATGCTTATTATTAGTTAATAAAACTAGATCAAATTAAATAGTAGAAAAGGGAAACTTTCGATGTATAATAATAATAAGTGTTATGGGGTCAAACAAAAGGGAAGCAACAACACGTGGTTATACACAATAAAACTAGATTATTACTCTTAACCTAGCTAGCTAATTCAGAGAACAGAATGGGAGATGGGAGATGGGAGAACACAATAATTATAAGTTCGAACAATGGGGATGGGAGATGCTAAAGCAGGGACCTTGATTGAGCCCACAATGTTAAATAATCAGCTGTGGATTAAGTTATAAGAGTATTTTTCTAAAAAATAATGTGAAAAAGCAAGCTAAGAACAATTTGTATTAAAGACTAGCTTCAAAACTCCCAAGCACTTAGATGTAAAAGGCTAACTGTAGGGGTTGGGACGAAACAAAAAAGAACATGGATAATGAAGAAACAATCACTCACACAGTTAAAGAGGCAACCAAGTCAGCTTTGGTGAAGTTCACTCCAGCATTGTATTTTGTGAACTCCCCAATTTTGGTGTCGTAAGAGAGCTCAGAACCAATTGCAAGTACGTCAGTCCCTACAACACCAGAGACAAAACTGAACTAGTTATTTGTGTACATTCTGGACATTTGTTCTAATTTAGTACTAGTTATTTTACATTTCAGGCTGATATTGTAAATGGGGACAAAGTTCAGCAAGAAGGAAAAACTTGAAATAATAATGTATAATTTATAATCACCGGATAATTATAATTAATCCAAAAGGGAATGAAGGAATAGTGAATGGTAAAAATTAATTAGTTAATGATGGTTTGATCATGTGGACTGCTGCTGCTTAAGTAAACAGCTAATGAAATTAAAAGTGGTGAATAAGAGATATCTATATACCCTACTATGCATGCACATACTAAACTTCCACTTATTCACCAACAGAGACAAAACTCAACTTATTGCCAATGAAAGATATAGTTCAAGGTTTAGTATAGTTTCAATGAGTTCATTTCTTAAATTTTATAATCCACTCTTGTCTATAGAGATGTAAGGTTTACACTGCAAATGAATTCTTACCTTTCCAGACCTTTGATCAGGAACTCTGAAGTTAAAGATGGTTTTGAGACCAGGAGCAGGCTCATTAACAATGATGGTTGTGAAGAGCTGAAACGCAAAAGCATGATTAACATTAGTAAAGCATACATAACAGGTAAGTCCTGAATTGAGTTTCAAGAAAATTGACAATAGCAGCTACGAGCACACTATAATTAAAGTTTATATTGTCCAATATCAACCTCCTGAAAAGTGCATTAATATTGTCCAAACAGGGCACCCAATTAAAATACAGTGTCAAAATGGTAAATATAACACTAAGATAAATAATACCCCTTGAATACCCTTGGGTATTTCATTGCCCCAGTGCTTATATTTGAATCAAATTTTAACAATAGGGAGTATTTGACATACTTGCTACAGGAAAATTTCAATAGTTATGTAGACAGAAACATAGTATATTATATGGCTGTCAGAGTCGACTCAAGCCATCTCAGATCATGGAAACTGAAATCAAAATCAGACTATCAGTGGGAGGAAAATAAAAGTATTTTTCATTTAACAGGGTAATAACTTACAACTAATAACATGTACTATAATCAAAATCCAAAGAAAAGAAGGCAAGGGATCAGCTCATGTGATTAAAGTGACTCAATTCTTTACTAACCGCAGAAATGATTAACTAAAGTGATAGATATTATGAACAGAATCACAGAACAGAGCCCTACTTCACTAAGCTTATTCAGTCTAAACTCATTCATCAATTCACTATATTAAGAAATAGCAGGATGAATTAACTAGAAAATCCAAAACAATAATAAGAGTGGCAGCAATTGAACCATTGACACATGCATCGAAGTAAATACATAAGGAAAGAGAAAGTGAAGTTACCGTAAGGAGAAATGAGGAGATGAAAAGAGAGGTTGGTTTTTTAGGTCCAATATAGTGCTGTTCCAAGATCTGAGATCTTCGACTGGTTGAACACAAGACCTGATCGGCGTCAATCACCCTCACACCAACGTCAATGGAATGCTTCAACACAAAGAAAACGATCGCGGAGCTGCAGAGAAACAAAAACCCCCAAAAATCAGCAACAAAAAACGAAGAAATCAGTAACTGGCGGAGAGGGAGAGGTACCTAGAGAACTTGAGAGGGAGCTGCAGAGAAACAAATCAGTAACTGGCGGAGAGGGAAAGGTACCGGCGGAGAGAGGAGAAGCCTGAGAGGGAAGAACGGCGTTGCCGGAGCACGGAGGAGACGAAGGAGACGAAGGAGAGAGAAGGGAGATCGAGAGCGCTGTTACTGTGTTTTGTTTAATGAGGCTAGGGTTGCAATTCTATTGTTTTATATACGCGTGAAAACGGCGGTTCAAAACCGCCATAATCACCAGAACCGCCACAATACACAAAGTTAATTATGGCAGCAACCAAACATGCCATAAAAACCGGGTATTACGGCGGTTCTTTAAAACCGCCGTAATATCAATGCCATTTTAAACTCTTTTTTTTGTAGTGGGGGCGGGGCGGGTACCTGTACGGACGGATTAGGGTTCAACATTTTACTACCCGTAAGTAGAAGTGGGCGGGTTTTATGCGGACTGTTATACGGCGGAGCAGAGTCGGATAGAGCAAAAACCCGTCCCTACCCGTCCCATTGCCATCCCTAGACGTGAGCGTTAACAATACTATTAGTTAAGTCGTATCTTATTTCCATAATTAGAGAAATATAACTAAATTGTACACAATTCAAAATCTTAATAATCAAGTATCAATACTTCATAATCAAAAAAAAGGATTTACATTAGGAATTGTTAGTAGATTCATTTTATTTACATACTAAAATCAAATATTATTATCTTTTCAATATGTTGTGTCTCAAATTTAACAATATAACAACATGCATTAAATTCATTTAAATTTCTTTAAAATTAAAATAACATGTTTAAAATTGTGATTAAAATATAATATTTAAAATATTTAAAATATTATCCAAACATTAAAAAATAAAATAAAGATCAATTAAATACAAATTAAAGTATAGTACATTAGTATGTATCATTGTTTCTAAAATATATTATTAATTTTTTTTGAATTATTTATCTAGGTGTCACCGTTGATTAATTCATATGATATTTATTAGTAGGGGTAAACGTGGATCGGATCGAATTGGATATGGTCAAAATTTCGATTCGATTTGCACTAAAATCATCTAATCGGATTGGATCTAATATCTGCAGTTTTTAAACTTGGATCTGATCCGCACATTTGCAGATCGGATCGAATATCGGATATATCCGTATAATGCAAAAATATTTTTAAAAACTTATTTTATTAAAAAATATCAATAAAATTCATTTTTTCTATTCTTTTAAATACGTTTATTGGATACACAGATATGTAGATATCTACACAAAATCCACAATCCTTTCTATTAGTGTGCGTATCAGATCTATATCCATAATTTTTTAATCAAATTCTAATAAACACCGCAAATATACAGATCAGATCCGATACATAAATATTCCTACTTACTAGTTGAATTGTCAATTGACTTTAGTAATTATTTTATACCATATTGTTTTTAAAACTATTACTAAAATGTTATTTTTTTACACTATAAAATTAATTTTGATGTACGATATATGTAAAGTGATTTTGCAGTGTATCCAATCACATCATGATATATTAACAAAATTAATTAAATACTTTTTATATTAACTGTATAAATAATTATTTGAAAAAATAATTATAACTAATTAATTATATAAAATATTTTGTATTGTTAATACATATGAAGTTAAATTCTTCAAACTATTTATATAAGTTTTACTATGTGATGGCACCACTTTTTCCCGTGCTGCTGACTAGAGGGTGCTAATTGGAAAGCACTCTCTTCGTATAAAAATACTATGGCAAAATATGACCAAATAATGAAGACGATGACTATACAACGCTTTTCAAATTGGAGGCGTTGAACAACTGAGAGCCTTCAATGGGAAAATGAGACATGCAAAAGTGTCTCTCCTGCAAGGTTTTAAAAATTCAACTGATCATTAAACTGCTATAATTATTGGTTTATTATTTAACTATGATTTAATTAAAATAATTGATTATAATAAAATAATATATAAAACTATAAATAAACATAAAAAATATAAATATATTTTAATGTAAATTTTAAAAATATACAAATTAAAAATATAATACCAAGTCTCATAATCCTATATAACTAAGACACGAGTTAAATACAAAAAGAAATAGTTAGATATCAAAAGTCAAAATCAAAATTTATATGTATAAAATTTATTATATTATATATCACATGTTATAGAAGGATAAAGAATAAGTATCATACAAAAATATTTTAAAGATAGGTACAACTTAGGATAAAAATAACAAATAAATAAATACATATTAACAAAAAAAATTCTTGTGAATAAAAAAAATCTTGTTTATGGGCCAAAATATTTAGCCTAAATGTCAATAAAAATTTTAACCCTACTCCATTTCAAGAAATTACATCATTTTCTTTGATGCTTCCATGAACCTAGTCTCGTTGAATTCTCTATCCTAAGAAAAAAAAAAGAAAAAAGAAAAAAGAATATTTTCTTTCCTTTGGACTCATCCTCTCATCATTTGTTGTCATCATTTTTTTACATTTTTGTCTTTCACTTTCTCCTTCTCACACTGTTCTTTGTGGTTTCTCTCTCTATTTCCTTGTCGCTTTTGTTGCTTTCACTGCTCACGCTGTTATTATTCTTCTTGACTCTGTCTTTTTACTAAATCTATCTTTTGTGGCCGTTAATATTATCGTTTTTCTTCCTTCCTCTACATTTGACGATCTACCAAATCTACCTCAATCTCTCGTATCGATACCTTTTCCCCCCTAATAAACGAGGTAAGCATTAGAGTGGTCCCTGAAGTTGTCCTCGAGGATCAAAGTAATCCCTGAAGTTAAAAATTCGTCTGGATCGTTTCTGAAGTTGATCTCCGGTACTCATAGTGGTCCTTCCGGTGAATTTCGTCCACCTGGCGCAACCGGAAAGCTGAGGTGGCGTCGTTGGTGACACGTTAGCACGCCAAAACGACGTCGTTTGATGGATGGCGCCAAAAAGACATAAAACGTCGTCGTTTTATGCGGGAAAAAATCCCCACCCTCAACGTTTCACTAACGTCTCGTCTCCCACACTCAAACACACAAACACAACACAAAGCAGAGCTCTCTTCTTCTCCGTTACCCTCTTCATTGGTGCCAGTGCTGTTGCCTTCACCAGAGAGTATTTGGGTGGAGAACGTAAGCTCCAGAGGATCGCCTTCATCATCTGCATCAGGCAGGGAGTTGTGAAGACGGATTTCTCTGATAAAGGTACGAAAAAAAATTTAAATGTGTGGTGAAGCTCTGTTTTTTGAATTTTGTTGTTAATCTATTGTTCAGAAGGGGAAAAAACGTTTTCTTGGAGTGTTTTGTCTAGGAATGCATGCTTGTGTTTTGAGGTATTGGCTAGGGTTTGATCGGGAGGAGGTTTCTTAGTGGCTAGGCTAAGTAAGGGGGTTTTTGTTAAGACAGAAACTTGTTTTTTTGTCCAAGGGTTTACTGCTGTTGTAGTTTTAGTTATGGAGGTAGTAAGTTGGTAATGTGGTTGAAGTTTAGGGAGGCTGATATAAGATAAAAAAAATTTTCCTTGCAGATAGGTGATGATTTGCTTACCATCCTATTTCACCATGGAGGATCATTCATCACTGATGATGAAAGTGTGACTTACAATGGTGGAGAAGTCTCTGAGTTGCCAGGACTTGATACAGACAAACTGGACGTCTTCTTTGTCCGAGACTACCACAAGGATCTTGGATATGACAAGGTCACTCAAACATGGTGGCTGGTTCCTAATAGGCCGTTGCAAAATGGTCTAAGGGCTCTAACAAATGACAAGGAGCTGATGGAGATGTGCTACCTTGGTCAGCAGAACAAAGGGGTTGTTCATATTTACTATGAGCATGGAGTCTTAGAACCTCTTTACATTGAGGAAGCAAAGGCAGTTTCATCTAAAGGGAATGAGGTCTTGGTGATACAGGATTTGAATTCCACCCCAAACCCCACCAATGATAATGCAGAGCCAATTCCCACCACAGCAGCATCTACTACAACCTCTGCACCAATTCACAGCACTATTCCCACTGAAAAACCAGACTCAACTACAAAGCTTCCACCTATTTCAATTACTGTTAGTAAACCAGCCAAAAAAATGTCGCTACCAACTGAAATGCCTAAACTATGGTCGAAATCAAAAGAGAGTAAGAAGTCTGCTGTACCAACGAGAGGGACTAGGAATGTAAAATCTGTAGCACCAAAACCATGTGGAAGGAGGCCATTAACAAGAGCAGCTGCTAGTGGAGCTAGTGTAAAAGGTAATGGTAAAGGAAAACAGCCCCAAACAGAACATGTTGCATTGTCTAGTTCAGAGGATTCCTCAGATAGTGAAGCGAGTGATGGTTGTGAGGAGGATGAACCATAGCGGCCTGATGGTGATTTACTGTCTAGTGAAGAAGATGTGGGTGTGGAGAGATTAGCAGGAAAGAAAAAGACAGATGTGAAGGAGAGAACCAGGAAAGCTAAGAAAACTTCTAAACAAAAGAGGGATATAATGGTTGAGGATGATGGTCCCGTGTGTGCTGACTCAGGCTCTGAGGATGATGCACATTTTTTTGGACCAGTTCCTAGGTTCGGGTCCATGGGAGCATATGATGATGCCCAAGATGAAGGTTATGAGGAATCTAATGGTGGAGACTCATGGCACTCAGAAGAACTGAAGACTCCTCCAAATTTTGAGGATGAATTGGAGAAGGTTGATTCGGATGAGGTTTTTCCTGTGTTCAAAGATGGAGGTAGGTTTGGGGAGCTTAGGCTTGCTGTTGGAATGACATTTACTACAAAGATGGAGTTCAAAGAGGCTGTGCATGAATATTGTATATAGGAGGGTCGGAGGATTTGGTTTAAAAAGAATGATAATGTAAGGATGAGAGCAGTGTGTAAGGATGAGTCTGTGGATGGCTTGTCTATGCTGCTAACAACACTGAGAACAATTACTGGCAGATCAAGACATTCAATGATGATCACACTTGTGCAAGGGAAACCAAAAATAGGTTGGCTAATAGGAAGTGGCTGGCGGGAAAATTGGTAAAGAAGCTACGAAAATATCCTAACTTAAGACACTGTGAGGCTGCTCAGTACTTTAAGACAAAATGTGACTTGGAACTAAGCAAGTGTTCACTGACTAGGGCCTTAGGAGATGCTAGGGCTGTTGTGTATGGTGATGCTGCTGCCCAGTATGGGATGGTAAGGGATTATGGGCTGACACTGCTTAGGAGTAACCCAGGCTCTACTGTCACAGTTGGAGTTATCCCTCAGCCCAACCCTGATGATGAACCAATATTTGAAAAGATGTACATCTGCTTGGATGCCTGTAAGAAGGGATTTTTGGCTGGCTGCAGACCGCTCATAGGCTTGGATGGAGCTTTTCTGAAGACCCAGCATGGTGGCCAGATCTTGTCTGCAATTGGACAAGATGCAAACAATCACATATATGTGATTGCATATGCAATTGTCCCTATTGAAAATACTGAAAACTGGAGGTGGTTCTTGGAATTACTTCATCAAGACTTGGGAGATTATAAGCAAAACAAGCTCTGTTTCATTTCAGATATGCAGAAGGTATGTTTTATCCATTTTTTTATTTAAATTTTGTTGTTGTATAATTTGTATAGGCTGCTCTGATATTAATATGACTAATTGCATACAGTACACAACTTATATAGGCTGCTCTGCTGCTCTGATATAATTTGTATAGGCTGGTCCATGTTTTTGTTGTTTTGTTGTTGTATAATTTTGTTTTACATATGCTGAACTGCTGAACTGCTGTGTTGTATAAATTTGCTTTAATGTACAAATGCTTTGCCTAAATAGATGGACTACTGCTGGGTGAACTAGTATATATATATATATTAAACTGATATGTACTGCAACGAACAGGGACTAAATTGATGTCACTTATAAAACTTGAGGGACTAAGTTGATGTCACTTATAAAACTTAAGGGACCAAATTGATGTCACTTATAAAACTAAAGGGATCAATTTGATGATTGATAACTTGTATGTAACTGTTTTCTTTTTTGAAATCAGGGCCTAATCCATGCTGTTAAGGAAGTTTTTCCTAGTGTCCATCACAGATTCTGTGTTTGGCACTTATGGAAGAACTTTAACAAGCAGTGGAAAGATCTCCAGTTGAGAGGGTTGCTATGGGAGTGTGCAAGGTGCACCAGCCAAGATGGGTTCCTAAAGAGTATAAAAAAGATTGAGAGGGTTAACAAGGAAGCTTGGGAGTATTTGAACAAGTGGCCTAGAGACTCTTGGAGCCGGGCTTTCTTCAGCAACGCACCTAAAATAGACAATATTTGCAACAATGCTTGTGAAGTCTTCAACTCAAGGATCAAAGAAGCTAGAGCCAAACCTATCATTACACTGTTAGAGGAAGTCAGACTGTATGCAATGAGGTCAATCGCTAGGAACAAAGTGAAGCTTAATTCCAACACTGGTATTCTACCACCTATACAGCGCAGCAGATTGAAAAAAATAAGGAAGGAGTCAAAGAGTTGGTGAA
>NC_029774.3:24364276-24369204 GCF_000817695.3 Arachis duranensis | reverse complement strand
AAGGGTTGGTGGTCAAGGATCTCTATCCTAATCACTAACCACAATATGAGAATTGGCAAGGATTAATCTCATTAAATCATCCTCTAACTAGTAGTAAAGGAAAGTCAAATGAGCTATATCAATCCTAGTCCATAGGTCCTAACTCTCCACTAATCCAATTAGTGAGAACTAGAGTCAATGGATCCCAATCATCAATCACTTGGACATTAGTAACTCAAGAGGTCCTAAGTTACCTTTCCAAGTCAAGAGTATAAAATTATACTTAAAATCCAACCAAGCATTTCATCAAACACTTGGAAGGCATAAAAGGAAAGCATAGTAAAATTGCAAGAAAAGTAAATCTATACTACTCAATTGCAAGGAATTAAACAACAACAAATCAAATGAACACAATTATTATGAATTATCTCTAATTGAATTGAAAGAGAATAGGAGGAACAAAAGTAGATCTACAACAAAGCATAAGAACAACATAAAAGAAATTGCAACAAAAGAATGGAAGAAGAATGAATGTAACAACAAAGAATTGAGAGGTAGAAGTAGAAGAAAGCAAAGATTAAAATCTAGGTCTAAGATTATTGAACTAAACCTAATCCTAATTCTAGAGAGAAGTGAGAGCTTCTCTCTCTAGAAACTAACTCTAAAACTAATCCTAATTATGCTCTATGCTAGATTGATGCCTCTCCCTCAATCCTTGATCCTTTTACTCTTTTCCCTTAGCAATTTGGCGCCAAAAATGGGTTCAGAAACCTCTCAAATTGCCAGGCACGTGTTGCATTAATGAGGTCATGTGCCGTCATCGACACGTGCGCGTCCCTGGCCTGCTTCACAATGTGCGCGCGAGCGCCTTGTGCGCGTGCGCGTGCATAGCCTAGATCAATTCTTTGGCTTTTTGTGCTTCTCTCCACTTGCATGCTTTATTCCTTGCTTCCTTTGATCCATGCCTAGCCTATTTCAACCTGAGATTACTAGCAAACACATCAAGGCATCTTATGGAATCAAAGAAGAACTAGAATTCATCAAAATAAGGCTTAAAAAGCATGTTTTTACACTTAAGCACAAATATGGGAGAGATAACAAAACCATGCTAATTCATAGGCTAAATGTAACAAAAGGTTATCAAAACACTCTAAACTCAATACAAAATAAACCGTCAAATTGGGGTTTGTCAGTTGGGTCCCGATGTGGTCTGGTGACTCTAAGTACGAGAAATTTGAGGTTCACGGGTGGCCGACTAACATGGTTGTTGATCTGGGAAAGAGGCTTTGCACATGTGGTTTTTGGCAATTGAGTGGTGAGATACTTTTACTAGTTTCTTCCTTTGTTATTTTTTTTTCTTGACTGTTGGCTTACTATTGGTAATCTTTGGACTTATGATAATGTTATTTAGGGATGCCGTGTGTGCATGCTTGTGCTGCATTGGCAAGGGTTGGTAGAAGACCAGAGGAGTTTTGTCACCAGTGGTTGACAATGGAGGCATATAATAACACATATGCCTTCCATATCAACCCAATTCCAGGTCAAGCCCTATGGGAAAAGTCACCACATAACAGACCACAAGCACCTAAATTCAAAAAGAAACCAGGTCCACTTACAAAAAAAGAGAAGAAAGGATGCAGATGAGGAGCCAAGTGGAGGTAAAAAGGAGAGAAAGAAGATGAAAAGAATCTATCAAAAAGGTCACTGTCGTTATTGTGGTGACTCGGGACACACCAAGAGAAACTGCGGAAAGAGAACTGCTGATGAGGTGGTTGTTGCTGCTGCTAAGGCTGCTGCTGCAGAGGCTGCTGCTGTCCAACCTCCAGCTGCTAATGGTGGTGAAGCCAATGTTGTCCCAGAAGCCCCCACCGAAATTCAACTTGAAGCCAGTCAACCACCATTGTCACAAACCGATGACTCTCAAGAGGTTACAAAATTATATCACATTCAATCTTATTATGTGCATGTTCTTCTCCACTTTTAGTAACTATTATACATGTCTTCACTAATAGGTCTTGCCTCCTCCTGTGAGGCCACCAAAACTGCCTCCCAAGAGAAAGTCATGCAAACAAGAAAAGGCAACTCCAGGAAGCAGCTTTCAAGTAGCAACCTCTCCACCTGCTCCCATCCCACCAGCAACCACTCAACCCACAACTCTTCCTCCGGCTCATCCTATGCAAGGTGCATCACATGGGACCGTAACAAGACTTTTTAACTTCACGAAGTTTGTTTCGAATCCTGGATTCAGACCCCCAAGAAACAAAAAATGAAGACTAGGTTTATTATGTTTAGGAGAACATTATTTTGTGTAACTTTTTTGATGACGCAGTGTACTTTCTGCATTTAGAACCCAAGTGTTGGGGATCTTTTTTGTTCAAAACTTGTGTTCTCAATATGTTGAGAACTGCTGACAGACTTGCACAATATTGCCCTGGCTCTTCCTTGCCTATTTTGTATATGTTTAATGCATTAATATATGATTATGGATTATTATGGCCTCATTGATTAGAGGATTCCATTAGTCCTGTAGGAACAATTATTTATACATATAACCTCTACTTTATTCAGATTCCAAATTACTCTTGGACAGTCATGTAAAACAGTTTAATCTGCATTCCTTTCAACCAAAATGACAAGTGAAATTACATGAACAGAACAACATATGCATATCACATTTCACTTAGTTTTTGGCTAAATACAATTGACTCTGCTGCCTATCCAATTTTAAGACAAGCACAACAACTGTAACCAGCAGCAGCAGCATACATGTAAACAAGAAAATCCCCCCCATTTTCAGAACTCTAACTTCAGACTCTAGTCTTCCGAGTTTCCAAGCAATCTTCATCTTCCATTCTTCATTGTCGTTTGAGGAGCTTGTTCTACCATCACATGTCACCGCATCTTCTTCCAGAATTTTGTCCACCCAAAGAAACAACCCACACCACCTCTTTCCTGCAGTCTAAACCCAGGAAAGTGAATCAACCAACCTCTAGATTTACCACAAAGAACATCATCAAGCACTTACATTGTAGTTTGGGCAACCCACGAATGGTCTCCCTGGATTCGAATCCGTTGCTGACCATCACAACACTGGTCTCGCCCCGCATGCACACCATTCTGGCAGACGTGCATCTCTGTTTCTATTCATCCTCCTCATGATGCTTCCAAATGATCTTGGGTTGTTGGAGCTCCCAGCTGCGTTGCTTGCGCTAGCCATCAACACTGGTGTTCGATGATGAAGACAACACTGAAGACTCACCTCTGGTGCGATGGAGAGGATCGGAGAGAAGACGAGAAAAGCGTGTGCGACGGAGAAGAAAGGAGAACAGAGTCAATTTGGGGGTTAGGGTTTTTAAACTTAAATTAGGGACCAAATTGACTCCAAAACGTTCAGTAGGCCACGTCAGCTAGCCGTTGGGCTGCTAACGTGTCACCAACGACGCCACCTCAGCTTTCCGGTTGCGCCAGGTGGACGAAATTCACCGGAAGGACCACTATGAGTACCGGAGATCAACTTCAGGGACGATCCAGACAAATTTTTAACTTCAGGGATTACTTTGATCCTCGAGGACAACTTCAGGGAGCACTCATCCTCTCATCATTTGTTGTCATCATTTTTTTACATTTTTGTCTTTCACCTTCTCCTTCTCACACCGTTCTTCGTGGTTTCTCTCTCTATTTCCTTGTCGCTTTTGTTGCTTTCACTGCTCACGCTGTTATTATTCTTCTTGACTCTGTCTTTTCACTAAATCTATCTTTTGTGGCCGTTAATATTATCATTTTTCTTCCTTCCTCTACATTTGACGATCTACCAAATCTACCTCAATCTCTCGTATCGATACCTTTTCCCTCCTAATAAACAGTATCATTTTGTCAATACTGTCTAGATTCCAGTTTGGTCTTATTCCACAGTTTTTAGATGTCGGTTTCGAGTGTTGATATTTTTTGTAAAAAAAAAATAAGTAGACAGGATATTAAATAATGTGAACAATAAATATGTCGGATGTTTAATTCAATAGATATGTAGATGATTATGTTCATTATTTTTAATTGGATGGTTATTTCTTTTGATTTAATTTACTCATATACTGTTAATAATGATTGGATGTTCAATTCACTAAGTGTGCAGATAATTATCTTAATATTAAAGTTTAGAAAGTAATTTGAAGATAGAATGTTTTTTTTACTTTATTAAGCCAATTTTAAAACTCATGATTTATATTATTTATAAAAATTATTGTCTACCTAATAAAACCATATTGATAATGAATCCAACTCGATTGGACATTGATTCTCAATCGAATGAATTCCACCAGTTCAGTTTGATTTTTAAAATCATGTTCTCATGACTTGTCAAATTAAAAAATGTAAATAAAAAATTATATATGTACACCAAAAATTAATTATAAATTAAAATGATTTATTATATATATATTTGTGTATAAATATATATAATTTAATTTATTTTTAATATGTATTTATATTTTAATATATATTTTATACTGATAACAAATTTTACTATATATCTAATATAGTTGTATATAAATATTTAACATAATTTATTATTAATATTAATATAAAAATTTCATGTTAAGACTCTTCTATTGTTCCAATTTTAAATTTCTTTTATTATAATTCATAATGTAACAATTAAATATATTTGTTAAATTTAACTAGGATTATTAACATAAACAATATAACATATCATTAAAATCTTAATACAAGAGTACTAGTCATAAAAAGATACGACACAAAAATTCAAAAATAAAATATAAGTAACACAAATGAGAAAAAGAGAATTTACATGATAACATTAAGAGGGTGGAAGAGGTGGAGAATATTGACCGGAGGGGTATGGGTATGCATGGTTATTTGTTTATTTGTTTATGTAATGATTATAGTAGTTTCCTTAATTATGTATAAGTTTATATTAATTATTTGTTTAATAA
>NC_029774.3:24361586-24364263 GCF_000817695.3 Arachis duranensis | reverse complement strand
TCTTCATCAATTATGATAATTTTTTTATTTATGTAATTAATAATTTTTTTATTTTATTTAGTATATATTTATTTTATTAAATAATTTTAAATATTTTTTTATTTATGTATACATATATATTAATCATGAAGGTATCAGTAACCTAGGTGTGGATTCTTGAAAGTGGTTACAGAAGCATGAGAGAGTAGAGAGGGAGCAGAGAGTGAGAAATCGAAGAGAAAAGAAGAAGGATTCTGTTGTTGAGTTGAAGAAGAAAGGGAAAGTGAAAAATTGGCTACAGTAACAAAATTTTACATCTTATAAAGGAAAGCAATAATAAAGAGTGAGCTGGCTCTAACTAACTAGTTTCTAGAGAGTTCAGCTTAACAACTAACTAACCATAACTGACTAGCAGCAACTTGTACACCAGCTTGTATTTGCTTAGCTGGCTTAACTCCAAGCATAGTGTCAATGCATCCATCATCATCTCTAGTTTCTTTTTCTTCTGTTTCCTTCAATGTGCAAGCCTGTGTTTGAGCTGCTTCAGTGATCTGTTCTTGGACTACTTCAGTAACACCTAACTTCTCTCTGAAGTGCAGAAAGGCTTCGGATGGAATTGCCTTTGTGAGAACGTCAACTACCTGTACTGCTCCTGGGATGTGGCTCACCCTTATGCGCTTGCTGTTGACATGATCTCTCACAAAGTGGATATCAATTTTAAAATGCTTGGACTTTGAATGCAGAATGGGGTTTGCAGCTAGCAATACTGCACTCTGGTTGTCACAGTATAGCATAGGAGGCTCCTTGGGAGAGAATTGAAGCTCACACAGTAGGTTGTTCACCCAAATTAACTTAGCTACTAGGTCTGCCATGCTCCTGTATTCTGCTTCTGTACTGGACCTGGCAACTGTAGTCTACTTTCTTGAAGCCCAAGATACCAGGTTTGATCCCAAGAACACACAATGGCCACTGGTGGATTTCCTATCATCAGGATTCCCAGCCCAGTCTGAATCACTGTAGGCAGTGATTGCCATAGAATTCTCTTTCTTCAGACTCAACCCATAATTGCAGTTTCACTCAAATACCTCAGCACTCTTTTTACCATTCTCCAATGACATTCTAATGGAGTTTTAACAAACTGTGCCAGCTTGTGTACACTGAAGGATATTTTAGGTCTTGTTATTGTCAAGTATTACAGCCTGCCAATCAGGGACCTGTAAAGGGCTGGATCATGAAAATTTGCACCTCCAAAGGTTGATAACTTGACTGTGGAGGGCAATAGGGTGTGGCAGGAAGTGCATCCTACCATGTTTGCCTTCCTTAGTAGCTCCTTGATATACTTTTGTTGGGTGAGAATCAGTCCACCACTGCTTGTTCTTGTTACCTGAATACCAAGAAAATTGTGCAGGCTTCCCATATCTTTTAGAGCAAACATGTTATTTAGCTTCTTGATGACTTGACTTACTATGCTTTCAGGCTCACCAGTGACTATAATATCATCTACATAGACTAACACAAACATTCTTTCTCCTTGATGGTTGCTTTGAAACACAGAGACATAAGATTTTGTGGGGGTAAAGCCAATATCTTTCAGACCAGATGCTAGCTTGCTATACCATTCTCTTGGTGCTTGTTTTAGGCCATAGAGGACCTTTGTCAGCTTGCACACTAGTGAATGATCTCTCTATTCATACCCTTGAGGCTGCTTCATGTATACTTCTTCTGTTAAGTCCCCATTTAGAAAAGCATTATTAACATCGAGCTGTCTTATTGTCTATGAGTTTGCCAAGGCAATGGTCAGGATTACTCTGATAGATGTAGGTTTCACTACAGTTCTATAAGTTTCTGTAAAGTCGAATCCCGGTCTTTGGGCATAGCCTTGAGCCACCAGCCTTGCCTTGTATTTCTATAGAGAACCATCAGAGTTATACTTTGCTCTAAAAACCCACCTACTGCCTATTGCCTTTCTATTTGGTGGCAACTGCACTAGCTTCCATGTATTATTTTTTAATAATGCATCATATTCCAGGTCCATTGCTGTTTTTCACTCTGGCATGCCAAGTGCTTGCTTCACACTTCTAGGCTCTAGGCTAGCTTGACATGCTCTTGGTTTCACAATTCCTGCCTTGCTTCGAGTGACCATTGGATGAATGTTTGTAGCAAGTGAAACTTCTTGACAAGGCTCAGAGATTGGCAGGACTATCTCTATGTCACTGGTTGGGATGGAAATAGGTACTGATGAGGGTGCTTGGTGCGCGAAATTGTGAATAATACTTTTCACAACTCTCATAATCCCCGGTCATGAACCCCAAAAACTTGGTGTTCAATACCATGGCATTAACACAACTTCGCACAACTAACCAGCAAGTGCACTGGGTCATCCAAGTAATAAACCTTACGCGAGTAAGGGTCGATCCCACGGAGATTGTTAGTATGAAGCAAGCTATGGTCATCTTGTAAATCTTAGTCAGGCAAACTCAAATGGATATGGTGATAGACGCATAAAACACAAAGATAAAGATAGAGGTACTTATGTAATTCATTGGTAGGAACTTCAGATAAGCGCATGAAGATGCCTTCCCTTCCGTCTCTCTGCTTTCCTACTGTCTTCATCCAATCCTTCTTACTCCTTTCCATGGCAAGCTTAAGCAAGGGTTTCACCGTTGTCAGTGGCTACCTCCCATCCTCTCAGTGAAAA
>NC_029774.3:24358951-24359240 GCF_000817695.3 Arachis duranensis | reverse complement strand
GGGCTTGTCCTCATCAATAGGGATGTCTCCCTCTATGTCAACTCCAACTGAATAACAGAGGTGACAAATGAGATGAGGAAAAGCTAACCTTGCCAAGGTAGAGGACTTGTCCGCCACCTTATAAAGTTCTTGAGCTATAACCTCATGAACTTCTATTTCTTCTCCAATCATGATGCTATGAATCATGATAGCCCGGTCTATGGTAACTTCAGACCGGTTGCTGGTGGGAATGATTGAGCGTTGAATAAACTCCAACCATCCTCTAGCCACGGGTTTGAGGTCAAGCCTT
>NC_029774.3:24357797-24358079 GCF_000817695.3 Arachis duranensis | reverse complement strand
CAGGGTGTGCTGTTTTTCTTCCTGTTTTTCATTCTGTTTTTGCTTTTTTCATTGATTTTGTGACTTCTCATGATCATCAACCTACAAAAAAATAAAATGACAAAGGAAAATAGTTAATTATAAAACATTGGATTGCCTCCCAACAAGCGCTTCTTTAATGTCATTAGCTTGACAGAGGATTCTCATGGAGCCTCAGAAATGCTCAGAGCTATGTTGGAACCTCCCAACACCAAACTTAGAGTTTGAATGTGGGGGTTCAACACCAAACTTAGAGTTTGGTTA
>NC_029774.3:24348741-24352976 GCF_000817695.3 Arachis duranensis | reverse complement strand
AGTAGCCTAAGGTTTACAGAAATGAGTAAATGACATAAAAATCCACTTCCGGGCCCACTTGGTGTGTGCTTGGGCTGAGCAATGAAGCATTTTCGTGCAGAGACTTCTCTTGGAGTTAAACGCCAGCTTTTATGCCAGTTTGGGTGTTTAACTCCCATTTTGGTGCCAGTTCCAGCGTTTAACGCTGGGGTTTCTGAGGGTGACTTTGAACGCCAGTTTGGGCCATCAAATCTTGGGCAAAGTATGGACTATCATATATTGCTAGAAAGCCCAGGATGTCTACTTTCCAACGCCGTTGAGAGCGCGCCAATTGGGATTCTGTAGCTCCAGAAAATCCACTTCGAGTGCAGGGAGGTCAGAATCCAACAGCATCTGCAGTCCTTTTTAGTCTCTGAATCAGATTTTTGCTCAAGTCCCTCAATTTCAGCCAGAAAATACCTGAAATAAAAAAAAACACACAATCTCATAGTGAAGTCTGGAAAAGTGAATTTTAACTAAAAACTAATAAAAATATACTAAAAACTAGCTAGATCATACTAAAAACATATTAAAAACAATGTCAAAAAGCGTACAAATTATCCGCTCATCAGTGCTATATGTCTTTGAGAGTTTCTTGCTGTGGAAAGAAGTGTTAAGGGTGGGATTGGCTGAGCTGTTCTGTTTGAGGCTGACTGAATTGGTTGCTGTGTTGGGGCTGGAGTTAATGGGTTTGTTGGTGAACCTGAGCCTTGGGTTGATTGACTTGTTGGAGTTGGGTTTGGTCGAATTTGAGCTGGTTGAGAAGGGAGGACTGGCTGCATTCTTAGAGGTGAGCTTGTAGCATTTTGTGCTGCCACTGTGTCTGTTAAAATTGGAAGCATAGGAATGGTAGGTGGCTGTGATGCTTGATTAATTGAGGGTGTGTGTGCAGCAGTGATGTTCCCAAACTTATACAAGCCTCTATCAACACTCCCTTGAAGGAGGAGTTCTTTACTTTTCTGTGATTTAATGAAACATTTGTCAGCATGGAATTCAAAGAAAACTCTATTATCATAGTAGAATTGATGTACACTCATCAAATTTTTTGTGATTTTAGGTGCATGAAGCAATTTTGTTAGAAATAGTAATTTAAAGCTCAAATCAGTGTTAAAGCATATTTTTCCAACATAGTGAATATGCAAACCTGAACCATCTCCTATGACAACTTGCTCATTCCCTGTGTATTCTTCCTTCTCCATCAGGTTCTGTGCATCATGAGTGACATGATGT
Organism: Arachis duranensis; assembly: GCF_000817695.3. Classification (NCBI taxonomy): domain Eukaryota; kingdom Viridiplantae; phylum Streptophyta; class Magnoliopsida; order Fabales; family Fabaceae; genus Arachis; species Arachis duranensis. The sequence goes on along the minus strand of NC_029774.3, from coordinate 24,351,728 downwards.
GTAGCTCCTGAATCCGGGTACCAGTTCGGATCTTGGAGGGTTGGAGGTGTTTGTTGAGTTAAGAAATTAACAAAATTAATTAGTGATGACAAATATTATTTTTGGGCAAATAAATAATTAGTGTTGATTAATTATAATTACATATTACTAATTATTTATAAAACTGCTGCAGGCCAAAATCTGAATTACAGCCCAAATGGAATGGAAAATAAAGACAAGCCCAAGTCATTCATCTCAAGCAAAGTTCATCAAAGAAGCAAAGCAAGGCACCAACGGGCTGAAGTAAAGAAGAACCCGATCCAAGCCCAAATTGATTTTCAATTTCCCACCTTCTTGCCTTATCAAAAGCAACGTTCATCTCTCTCTGACCAAGTCAAATCAGTTTCAGAAAAGTAAGAAAGAGAAAGAGAGAAAGAGCTTCTTCACCAAGATAGTCACCAAAGAAGCAAGAAAGAGAAACTAAGCTTGAAAGGCAGAAGTCATCTCAACAAATCCAAACCAAATCAAGCTTAGGTTATAGGTAAATCTTTTTCTCATACATGCAACTCGGTCTCATCTCTTCTTCCCAACTCTCTGCTCTATCCAAAATGGATACATGGGAAAGAGGATTTTTGTTCTTCCCTAGTATGTATCTACGGTCTTAAACAAGACTTGGGAACCAAGTTGGTTTTCAAGGGCTCAGATCAAGTTGACCATTGGAAGATTTCTATGGTTGCTGTTTTATGGCTTTCGGCCAAGATGAGAAAGTCAGAAGGAGAGTTTCTATTCTGAGGATTATTGAGAAAAAGTAAATCTGTGGTTGGTGAAGCTCAAGGCTCAAGGTGTTGACCTTGGAAGAAGGTCCCAGCAACATGCAAGGAGAATAAAAAAAGACTTCTTGCTCATTCAGAACAAAGGAGAGAAAACCAGAGAGTGAGAACAGTGTTCTGTGAAGAAGTTCCTCTACTTGGATAATGCTTTCTTTCAAAGAAGCATTCGGCCAATACTGATGAATTGTATCTGAGGTTTGCGAATCTGGTTTTGCACATAGCTAAGAGGCTGCTGATGAAGGCAATCTCCTTCATGTTTTTACTGATTGTAATGTACTTTTCTAAGTTTATCTTTCTATAATTTCTTGTGAGAAAAGGCATTGTGAGAAAGCTCAAGTAAAAGCCATGAGTGAAAAAAGGCTGAGTGATACACTTGAGAGAAAAGCCTAGAGTTATTTTCTGATTTCTTTAGGTTGGTTAAGTGTCTTGTATCTTGTACTTGTTTGGTATCCCTTTCTTAGTTGGGTTAGCACTAAGAGTAAATAGTTAGGAGTTAGCATAGCCAATGTCAAGTTAGGTTAGAACTTGAGTGCGAAATTGGTGTATGTAATACTGTTAACTATAGTGAAATTCTTCCATAGTTGTGGAGGAGATTGGATGTAGGTTGCATAGCACAAGGCAACCGAACCAGGATACATGCTGGTGTTAGCTTTTCTCTTCTCTGCTGAGTTCTATTTTTTGATATTCATGAGACAAAAATAAATTGTCTCATAAATTTCCGCTGCTGTGTTCAGATAGAACCTGAATTGAAAGTTTGTTTAAAAGGGTAATAACTGCAACTAAAAGGAAGGCATAGATTCAACCCCCCTTCTCTAAGCCTACCACAACCTTCAATTGGTATCAGGAGCTAAGGTCTCAAGAATCAAGCTTAACCGCTTGGAGCAAAGATCCAATGGCGAACAACTTGGGCACAACCACAGTTACCTACACCCTCACTGAAGGCCAGTCAAACAACCGGCCACCTTTCTTCAACGGGAAGAACTATTCCTATTGGAAAGAAAGGATAAGGATTTTCATTCAATCCATTGACTACAACATATGGAAGATCGTTGTAAGCGTTCCAAAGATCCCAACAAAAATAAGTGCTGATGGAGTGGTGACTCCAAAAGAAGAAGCTGAATGGAATGAAGATGATAAGAAGAAGATAGAGCTGAATGCTAAAGTAATCAACCTTCTTCACTGTGCTATCAGCTTTGAAGAGTACCGGAAGGTGTCTAGATGCAAGACAGCCAAAGAAATCTGGAAAAAATTCCAGGTTACACACGAAGACACTAAACAAGTCAAAGAAACGAGGATTGATATGCTGAGAAAAGAGTACGAGATGTTTAGCATGAAGGATGGAGAAAGCATTGATGAAGTGTTTGAGATATTCTCAATCATAATCAACAACCTTGATGTTATGGGTACAAACTATGCAGAACAAACTTTGGTGAGAAAACTCCTTAGAAGCCTCACAAAAGAGTGGGAAAACACTGCCACTATCCTAACCGAGAGTAACAACATAAGTCCCATAACCTATGATGAGCTGAGAAGAAAACTCCTTGCCTATGAAGCCACACACACAAACACAGACTCAAAGAAAAAGGGAATAGCCCTCAAGTCACAAATAGAATCAAAAGAGAGTGAGTCTAGTGATGGTATTTCAGATGACGAGCTTTTGTTTTTTGCTAGGAGATTTAAAAGGATGATGAAGAGCAAGGGCAAATACAAGGGTTCAAGTTCAAAGGAGCACAAGATAGACTTGAGCAAGGTGACGTGTCATTATTGCAAGGAGGCTGGACACTTCAAGTCAAACTCTCCAAAGCTCAAAAAGGAGGACAAAGGAAAAAAGGAAAGGAAGAGAGTACTCATGGCAGCTTGGGAAGATCTTGAGAATGACTCAAATGAAGAAGAAGAATCTGAAGGAGATAACAAAGACTGCTTCATGGCTGGAAACAACAATCTTGATGAGGTAAACTATTATGATTTGACCATTGAGGACTTACATGCTATTATTGATGATCTTACCTTAAACACCTCAAAACTGCTTGACAAATACAATGAATGCAGATCTGAAAGAGATGTGTTAAGAGCTGAAAATAATTTTTTAAGAGAAAAAGTGAAGGAAACTGAATGTGCATTGGACATCATTGAAGAAAACAGATTTCTAAAATCTGAACTTGAAAAATTAAAAGGAAA
>NC_029774.3:24338841-24348664 GCF_000817695.3 Arachis duranensis | reverse complement strand
CTCCAACACTTGAAGAAAAATTTGATGAAGTATACACAAGTGAAACTGAGCCTTCACCAAGAACTGAACCGAGTTCAAACCAGCCAGGTTTGGGTTACATTTCGAAAAATGAGGATGTTTTCAAGAAACCACAATTTTACAACAAAACCTCATATTCGAAAGATAAAAATGTTCAAAGAAATTCTGGTGAAAATACTTTTGTAAAGAGGAATAACTTTAATAAAAATCAGTTTGTCAAAAGAAATGCATCTCCTCCAAAAACCAAAAAATTTCAACACTTTAATCATTTCAAGTAATATAACTCACCTCAAGTTCAGCGACACACGTCAGAAAATCATTGTGTCAATTGCAAGAAATTTGGTCACTCATATGTACAATGTTTCATTGAAAAAAGAGTTGTTGGAAACAAAGTTTACAATATTGTTTGTGATTTCAATGCACTTGGACAACCAAGATGGATTAACTTCAAAGGATCCAAATTAATTTGGATACCTAAGGCTACTTGAAACTCATCATGTAGATTTGTCTAGCATCCAAGAACAAAAAGGACATGTGGTACATGGATAGTGGATGTTCAAGGCACATGACTGGAAGGTCAACCTACTTCATCAAACTAAATAAGTATGATGGAGGTTTTGTGACCTTTGGAGATGATGGTAAAGGTAAAATCATTGCTGTTGGAAAAGTAGGTAATGAGCAATCTACTTTCATTGATGATGTATTTTTGGTATGTGGTTTAAAGCACAATCTTTTGAGTGTAAGTCAGCTGTGTGATTTAGGATATTTAGTTGTTTTCAAAAGGCTTGAATGCTGTGTTGTTAATGAAAAGACAAATGAAGTGATGTTTGTTGCCAAGCGTTTCAATAATATGTATGGACTTACTCTTGATGAACTAAAGGATCAAAAAGTAGCTTGTCTTCACTATAAAGAATCTGAAGAGTGGTTATGGCACAAGAGATTGGGCCATGTAAGTATGTTTCAAATAAACAAACTTGTAAAGAAAGAATTAGTAAGAGGTCTCCCTTTGATAAAGCTTGACAAAGACATCACTTGTGATGCTTGCCAAATGGGAAAACAAACAAAAAGTTCTTTTAAACCAAAGGAAGACATCTCTACTAAAAGACCACTTGAGTTGCTACACATTGATTTATTTGGTCCAACAAGAACTCAAAGCCTAGGTGGTAAACATTATGGTTTAGTAATTGTGGATGACTATACTAGGTTTGGTTGGGTTTTATTTCTTGCACACAAAAATGAAGCTTTTTCAGCCTTTGAACCTTTTTGCAAGAAACTTCAAAATGAAAAAGATTTAAAAATATCTTCTATAAGAAGCGATCATGGAACTGAATTTGAAAATAATTTGTTTGAATCCTTTTGTGAGGAATTTGGAATATCTCACAACTTTTCTTGTCCAAGAACACCACAACAAAATGGTGTTGCGGAAAGAAGAAATAGAAGCCTACAAGAGATGACAAGAGCTATGCTTTGTGAGAGTAATGTTCCAAAATTCCTTTGGGCTGAAGTGGTCAATACGGCTTGCCACATTTTGAATAGAACAATCATAAGGAAATTTTTGAAGAAAATCCCTTATGAACTTTGGAAAGGCTACCCACCAAACTTAAATTACTTGCATATCTTTGGATGCAAATGTTTTGTTTTAAATAACAAAGAAAATTTGGGTAAATTTGATCCAAAGGCTTATGAGTGTTTGTTTGTAGGATATTCCACAACTAGTAAAGCATATAGGGTTTATCATCAAGATGCTAGAATCATTGAGGAGTCCATACATGTTACATTTTGTGATACTAACTTGGTGCAAAGCATTTTGGAAGATTGTGATGCAGGAAATCAAACTCAAAAGGAGGATGAATCTGCTCAAAATCATGGAAAAGAAAATTCTGGACAAGCTGAATCAGAAACTGCGAATGCTGAAAATTCAAGAGACAATTCCATTTTGTCTCATGAATCTGAAGGAAATCCTGCAGCCAGCAGCGCCCAGAATCCCTTGGTGACTGAATCTGCCTCCAAGTCCACCAGACCTCGTGAGTGGAGATTCTTAAAGAATTATCCTGAGGAATTTGTCATTGGGGACGTCTCTCATGGAGTGCAAACAAGGTCTTCCACTAGCAAGGCAAATAAAGGATCCAACATTGCCCTTCTATCACATATAGAGCCTCAAAACGTTAAGGAAGCACTTAGTGACCCATCTTGGGTTAAAGCTATGGAGGATGAGCTTCTTGAGTTTGAAAAGAACCAAGTATGGACTTTGGTTCCAAGGCCAAGTGGAAAGAAAGTGACCGGCATCAAATGGATATTTCGGAACAAGTTCGGAGAAGATGGTAGCATTGCAAGAAATAAGGCAAGGCTAGTGGCTCAAGGATATGACCAAGAAGAAGGAATAGACTTTGATGAATCCTTTGCCCCTGTTGCCCGAATGGAAGCCATAAGACTTCTCTTAGCTTATACTGCATTTTGTGATTTTAAATTATATCAAATGGATGTGAAATGTGCATTTTTGAATGGTGTGATAGATAGAGAAGTGTATGTGGAGCAGCCTCCTGGTTTTGAAAATAAAGTTCATTTTAATCATGTTTTTAAACTATCTAAAGCTCTCTATGGTTTCAAATTAAACAAACTGAAAATGGTATTTTCATTCATCAAGAGAAGTATGCCAAGGAATTAGTTAAGAAATTTGGTATGGAAAATGCCAAACCCATGGGAACACCCATGCATCCTAGTTCTAAGTTAGATAAGGGAGAAGCTGAGAAAGATGTTGATGAGACTACGTATAGAGGAATGATTGGTTCTCTTATGTACTTAACTTCCTCTAGACCCGATATTGTGCAAAGTGTTGGATTGTGCTCTAGGTTCCAATCCAAACCTAAAGAGTCACATCTTTCTGCAGTTAAAAGGATCATTAGATATGTTCATGGCACATCTAATTTTGGTCTTTGGTATCCTAAGATTGATGATTTTTCTGTAGTTGGTTATTGTGATGCAGATTTTGCTGGTGATAGAGTTGATAGAAGGAGCACTTCAGGCCTATATTGTTTTCTTGGGAAGTCCTTAACTGTTTGGTCAAGTAAGAAGCAACCAACAGTGGCCTTATCCACTGCAGAGGCTGAGTATATAGCTGCTTCTTCTTGCTGTTCTCAGCTTTTATGGTTAAAAACACAGCTTGCTGATTACAAATTAAAGGCTGAAAATATTCCCTTGATGTGTGATAATATGAGTGCCATTAATATTTCAAAAAATCCAGTTTTGCACTCAAGGACGAAGCATATTAAAGTGAAATTTCACTCAATAAGAGAACATGTCCAAAAGGGGGGTATTAGTATTCAATTTGTTAAATCTGAGGAGCAATTAGCAGATATTTTTACAAAACCATTAGCTGAGGATATATTCTGTATGCTTAGGACTTGTCTAGGAATTTTGAGTTATGATTCTTTATTTGAAAATTGCTGATGTATTTGCTGGAGATTTTTGTCTCATAAACAGGTATGAGACAATTCTGGGCAGGTGATGAATGTCTCCATCAAGCCAGCGTGTTCTGAGCTTGTTTCAAATGAAAGATAATCTGGGCCAAACTCAAAATCAGATCTAGAGTGGTCCATTGTGTTTCCTTAAATCCAACTATCTCTGGGCCCATATGTGAATGTTACATTTTTTGGTTGATGGGCTGTGTGTTTATTTTTAATAATTTTTCATTTAATGTTTATAATCCAAAAAGATTTTTCAGTTTATTTTTTTTGTTTTTCAAAATTTAAAATTCATTTCCTATTTTATTTTCAAATCAAATCAAATCTTAAATTTATGAGGTCAGGTCTTTTCATGTCATTTCAAAAGGTGATGCAGTTGCATGATTTTGGAAAACTACTTTTGGGTACGGTTACCAACACTCCCTCTCTTCCCTCCATAACTTCTCCTCAAACCCTTCAGTTTTTTCCCTCTCACTCAACTGTTCTCTTCCATCAAAAGCCTCAATTTAACCAAAATGGGGAAGAAAGTCATTGCTAAAAGAGCACCGCGTGAGAAAATCCATAAACTTCCAGGATATCCTAGACCATCAACTCGTTCTCAAGACACCACTTTTACTCCTTCACCTTCTCCTCCTACCTCTCCTCCTCGAACTGATCCCATGGCTCGTGCCAAGACCACTCCAAGGTATCTTGCCTCTGCCAAACCGACGCCACCACCAAAGGCGACGCCTTCCAAACCTGCCTCTTCAAAACTTGGTTCTTCAAAGCCACCCTCATCCAAAGGGAAGCGTCCGGCAACGGAGGATCCTGTTCCCGAGCCACCACAACCCAGGGCAAGGTCAGTTCCTGTGCGCTCACAGAGAGGTAAAACTCGAGTTCCTCTCAAATTAGTTAGTGAACCTGACATTGGGCCGTTTGATCACAAAGCTCATTTTTTGACCTCTCATTTGAACTATAACCCTTATAGATTCAAATCTGCCATGAACAATGATTTTTATGAAGGGGTTATCCAGTATCGTACCCTGTGTCCATCTTTTCTAGCTGATCTACAATCTTTGAAAAGAAAAGGTTTTCCTTTTGTTGATAACTTGATTTTTCTGGACTGGAATCATCTTTTTGATATCAAAAAGCCTGTTTATCCCTTGTTGGTCAAATAATTTTATGCTAATATGACTTATCATGAAGGCACTGCTCACTCATATGTAAAGAGCCGAGATATAGTTTTAAACAATGAGACTATCAGTGATGCTTTGAAGTATACTGATGTTGGGCCTTGTGCTTACACTTTAGTTAAGTGGGATGAAGGAGTTGGTGTTTCATACAATGATGCCCTGGTTAGTATCTGTGAACATGTCTCCTTAATTGATGGCATTACACCCACTCACAAAGTCCTAGGATATGAACGTGCTCAGTTGCACCGAATGGTCAACCACATCATACTTCCTCAAAGTGGTTCATATCAAAGAGTTTCATACACTGACACTCTTGTTTTATATGCCATTCTCACCAAAACTGAACTTTCATTTGCATATTTGATGGTTAGATACATGTTTGATTCTGTTAGGAGTGAAAAAGATAAAGCACTTCCTTATGGCATGTTTCTAACTTGTATTTTTGAGTATTTTGGTATTGACTTGACCAATGAGAAATATGAAAATAGACATTCATATCTAAAGGGAGGTGGTTCAGTGAAACAGCAAAAAGGATCAACTCGATTTGAGAGAGTGGTTCTAGATGATGATGATGAAGAATACATCCCAGATAACTCTCCTCCTCCTTCCACTGAGGGTACTTCCATTTTTACTGGGAAGAAATCTGCTCTGCTGAATGTGGTCAAGGATGTTGCTCAAGAGTTTGTTTCCCAATCAAATCACTTAATTGCCATGAGCAAGGAACAAAGGAAGCTAGCTAGCAAGCATGAGAACTTCCTGAAGAAATCAAGAGATAGGGTGGCTGTGCTCATGACATTCATTGATAACCTTAATAATGATGAAGACATTGCCACTGATGTTGAAGAGGAAGCTGCTTCGGAGGGGGACGGTTCTGATGCCTAGAATTTGTCTCATGAAAACTATTGATGCTGCTCTATTTTCTGTCTCATAAACTCTGTTTTTTTTGCTACTGTTGGACTTATTTCTGTTGTCTTGGATGACTGTATAAACTTTGGATACTGCTGCACTTTTGGTAGTTTAGTTAGTAATTTGGACTATGCACTGACCTTTCTTGCAGGGTTTATAGTGATGTTTTTGTGGATCTTGCTTATTATCGACCCTTGATGACAAAAGGGGGAGTAATAGGAGCAATAGCTGGAATGCTATTCTGACTATTGTTGCCTTTGATTACTGTTTTTTGTGGACTTTGTTTGACTGCTGCAGATTTTAATAAGCTTGATTTGAAAATGTTTGCAAATATTGTGAACTGTTGTGAATGAGGTTGAAAACTTGCTTTATGATATGTTGCTATCTTGACCCTGACTCTGATGTGTTAAAGCTCTATTTTGGCCATTAAAACTATCACTGTTTACTACATTTTTGGTTGGTATATAGCATCTGCTTGGTTCCATATAAGCATATGTAAACAAGAAAGAAGAAAAGAGCATAAATCCAGGGGGAGCAAATTTTGAAAAGGAAAGGGGGAGCAACATAAAAGCAAATGACAAAAATCAAAGGGAGTTTCTAAACTTTACTCAAACTCATTTCTTTTGCTTATTGCTAAAATCATGTTTGTCATCAAGGGGGAGATTGTTGAGTTAAGAAATTAACAAAATTAATTAGTGATGACAAACATTATTTTTGGACAAATAAAAAATTAGTGTTGATTAATTATAATTGCATATTACTAATTATTTATAAAACTGCTGCAGGCCAAAATCTGAATTACAGCCCAAATGGAATGGAAAATAAAGACAAGCCCAAGTCATTCATCTCAAGCAAAGTTCATCAAAGAAGCAAAGCAAGGCACCAACGGGCTGAAGTAAAGAAGAACCCGATCCAAGCCCAAAATTGATTTTCAATTTCCCACCATCTTGCCTTACCAAAAGCAACGTTCATCTCTCTCTGACCAAGTCAAATCAGTTTCAGAAAAGTAAGAAAGAGAAAGAGAGAAAGAGCTTCTTTACCAAGATAGTCACCAAAGAAGCAAGAAAGAGAAACTAAGCTTGAAAGGCAGAAGTCATCTCAACAAATCCAAACCAAATCAAGCTTAGGTTATAGGTAAATCTTTTCCTCATACATACAACTCGGTCTCATCTCTTCTTCCCAACTCTCTGCTCTATCCGAAATGGGATACATAGGAAAGAGGATTTCTGTTCTTCCTTGGTATGTATCTACGGTCTTAAACAAGATTTGGGAACCAAGTTGGTTTTCAACGGCTCAGATCAAGTTGACCATTGGAAGATTTCTATGGTTGCTGTTTTATGGCTTTCGGCCAAGATGAGGAAGTCAGAAGGAGAGTTTTTATTCTGAGGATTATTGAGAAAAAGTAAATCTGTGGTTGGTGAAGCTCAAGGCTCAAGGTGTTGATCTTGGGAGAAGGTCCCAGCAACATGCAAGGAGAATAAAAGAAGACTTCTTGCTCATTCAGAACAAAGGAGAGAAAACCAGAGAGTGAGAACAGTGTTCTGTGAAGAAGTTTCTCTACTTGGATAATGCTTTCTTTCAAAGAAGCATTCGGCCAATACTGATGAACAGCATCTGAGGTTTGCGAATCTAGTTTTGCACATAGCTAAGAGGCTGCTGATGAAGTCAGTCTCCTTCATGTTTTTACTAATTGTAATGTACTTTTCTAAGTTTATCTTTCTATAATTTCTTGTGAGAAAAGGCATTGTGAGAAAGCTCAAGTAAAAGCCATGAGTGGAAAAAGGCTGAGTGATACACTTGAGAGAAAAGCCTAGAGTTATTTTCTGATTTCTTTAGGTTGGTTAAGTGTCTTGTATCTTGTACCTGTTTGGTATCCCTTTCTTAGTTGGGTTAGCACTAAGAGTAAATAGTTAGGAGTTAGCATAGCCAATGTCAAGTTAGGTTAGAACTTGAGTATGAAATTGGTGTATGTAATACTGTTAATATAGTAAAATTCTTCCATAGTTGTGGAGGAGACTGGATGTAGGTTGCATAGCACAAGGCAATTGAACCAGGATACATGCTGGTGTTAGCTTTTCTCTTCTCTGCTGAGTTCTGTTTTCTGATATTCATGAGACAAAAATAATTTGTCTCATAAATTTCCGCTGCTGTGTTCAGACAGAACCTGAATTGAAAGTTTGTTTAAAAGGGTAATAACTGCAACTAAAAGGAAGGCATAGATTCAACCCCCCCCCCTTCTCTAAGCCTATCACAACCTTCAGTGTTGTTAGCACATTACTATAGTTTGTCTTTGGCTGAGTGATCTGATTATTGCTATTATAGGTATCTTCATACTATTCTTTATCATATCTGCACCAGCAGAATTTGGCTGTGTGTCCTACTTTATCACAGACCTGACATTGTGGCCTGCCATCTCCTTGCATTGTTCTTCCTTTTTCATAGGAGCCTCTGCCTCCTTGTGACATTCTTCCTGTTCTGCCATAAAAATTGCCTCTAGAATGTCCTCTGCCTGCAAAATTTTGAGAATAGAGCTGACTTTGTGTGTACTGTGAGTGCTGAGCTATATTTTCTTGTATAAGGGTTTCAGATTTTCTAAACCTTGCTAACATGCTCTCATGAGCTAGCAACAGTGCTTCTAACTCTCCTACTGTTATGCTAGTAGATCTTGCTAACACAGAGGTCATGACATTTTCATATTCTTCAGTCAAACCATGTAAAATTGCATTAAGATGATCACTTTCTTTTATTGGTTCACCAACAGAAGCTAATGCATCAATAGTACTCTTTATTGACAGAACATACTCTATGACTGACGTACCTATCTGGATCGTGCTCAATTTGTTCTTCAGTTGCATCACTTTGGCCTTGATCTGAGATGCGAAGTGATCTTCTACCCTTTTCCAGATCTGGTGTGTGAGCGTGCATCCAACCATTCTCGTAGTGAAGGGATTCAACATTGAGGCCAGTAACCAAGACTTCAAGAGAGCATCTTGCCGCTTCCATTTCTGGAACTCTGGATTCGCTGTACCATTTGAAAGAAACACCTGAGGAATATTCTCTCCAGTGAGATGATTCAACATGTTATTGCCTTCGATTATTGACTTTGCTTGATCTTTCCACTATAGGTAGTTGTTTTCATCCAGCTTCATGGATATGAGAGTTGCAACGAAGCTTTGCGTCATGATTCTCGAGCAGTCTTCAGTTAGGGATTCAATTGGTTGCTTGCGGAAGCTATGGCACCGTAAGTTCTGATACCATGAAGGTATCAGTAACCTAGGTGTGGATTTTTGAAAGTGGTTACAGAAGCATGAGAGAGTAGAGAGGGAGCAGAGAGTGAGAAATCAAAGAGAAAAAAAGAAGGGTTCTGTTGTTGAATTGAAGAAGAAAGAGAAAGTGAAAAATTGGCTACAGTAACAGAATTTTACATCTTATAAAGGAAAGCAATAATAAATAATGAGTTGACTCTAACTAACTAGCTTCTAGAGAGTTCAGCTTAACAACTAACTAACCATAATTAACCAGCAGCAACTTGTACATCAGCTTGTATTTGTTTAGCTGGCTTAACTCCAAACATAGTGTCAATGCATCCATCAAATTATACGTAAATATATTTAAATCATATATATTAATTATTTTCTGATTATGATTATTTACTTTTATACACATATATATATATATAATTAATTTTTTAGTCTATAATTATTCAATAATTATTTATTATTTATTTTTAATATTATTATACTTATAATCTTTATAAATTATAGTAATTTTTATTAATCATAATTTAATATTATATTAAACTCGAGGTTAAAACATAACTTAATAGACATCATAACTTAATATCATGCTACCCGAATATATTTATTTGTTTAGTTAATAGTTATTGTAGCGGTGACTTCTTCACATTAGTTAATAGTTATCTTATTCATATATAATTGTCAATCTTAAATTAATATATTTTAATTATTCTCTTATATATATATAAATGCTACCTAACCCCCTCTAAAATAATATGTAAGTTATCCTTTATTATGTGTCACATTGTAATTGGTCCTTATCTTAACCATAGTTGGGTTATTTTATAATTTATTATTCTTAAAATATTAAAGTTCCACTCCCGTTAATTGACATTCCACTCTTCTATTCTTTGTTTATCATTTCATCACCTAGATTTGGTCCTTTCAAGTACCATCGCGTTCGTGACAAGAAGCGCTAACGTAATCGCCATGTCCTCTCACACAACCTCTCTTCCCATTATAGTATAGA
>NC_029774.3:24316430-24337962 GCF_000817695.3 Arachis duranensis | reverse complement strand
ACGGTAAAAAAGCTAAATTTTATTATTTTAAATTTTTGTTATTAATTTTAATAATATATTTATTTTTTAAATAATATATGTATGATAAAAAAAATATGTTTATTTGTTTGGAGTACAAATTTTATTATTATATTTGTATGTTCATAATTTTAATTATACTTTTAAATACTTTGAATAGATTTATTTTATTATATTATATTTTACATATAAATATATGTTCCGTCACGTAATTAAATAAAAATATATTTTTTTAATAAAAAAATTTAATAACTAAAATTAACTATTAATTATATGGATAAGCAGTGATACATGGCAAAAAGAAGTGCTGGCTATATTGGGAAGGACAAGTTATGGGCGACTGAATTCAACGACGTGACTAAGGGATGATGCACTAAAGAAATAGAGGTTGTGTGGGAAGGCAGTAGATGGCGATGACGTTGGTACTTCTTGTCAAGAACGCAACCATGCTTGGAAGGACCGAATCTAGGTGATGAAGTGATGAACAAAAAATGGAGGAGTGGAATGTGCTTCAATCAATGGGAGTGGAGCTTTGATGTTTTAAGAATAATAAATTATAAAATAACCTAACTATGGTTAAGATAAGGACCAATTACAATGTGACACATAATGAAGGGTAACTTACATGTTATTTTAGAGGGGGTTGGATAGCATTCACCCTAAAAAAAGTATTGAGATTTAATTTTCGGACCAGTTAGAGCATTGTAGAGGTCGACCTTATTCCGAAGCGTGTTATACCTGTAGATACAATCATTTTCACAAAAAATATGTATGAAGAATTTTAGAAGAAAGAAATATAAACATTACTCCAGACGTAAGAAATTGATTACTTATGAAGAAATATATTATCGCAAGTTTTTTCAAAGGAGTTTGGTATGAAATTACTCATCGACTCACAATGTGTAAGAGATGACTTACTTTATAGAAGATATATTCTCATGAGTTTGTTGAAATGCCATTGATATGGAATCAAGTACTGCAAACATAAACGACTGGTAAAGAATAAGTTTATGAATAAAAAAGATAAAAGATAGATTAAGTATATCTACTTTTAATTTCTTATATAAAATTACCTCAATGTTGTAAAAATTGTGAAAAGGCTACTACAAAATTTCTTTGTACACAATATTTAAGATTGTGTTGTCTGTTGGTTGGTCTTCGTCAGTGGTGAGAATACGCAGACCGTTTCTAGTTGTGACCTTTGACACGGCGACGTATAGTTGTCCATGAATAAATATTTGCTTTGGGAGGTATAGCCCAACATGTTCAAGTGAGTTAGACCGATATTATGTGATTTTAAAGTAATTTAATTTATTTGATTTCTAAAATCTCTTTTATATATATAGGTCACTGATACTTAGGAATCTTATTTAAAAAAAAAAAAGCAAATAGTTCATCAAATATATATGACCACAGAATCAAATAAAACTAATCCTAAAACCCTGTGTTTCTCCAAATCTATACTAACTAACTCAATATTATATGTTATATGTATCACCTGCAAAGCATGTACAACTTATTAAAACCTGGACAATTTCCAAAGCCTTGAAATTTAATATTCTTCATAAAGAATTCAACCCCTGATGTATGAACAACCTCTTAACTTGATGGAAATAATTATGGAAATTAAATGTAGTAATTTATCTCAACCATTCTTCTTCAATACCCTGAATCACAACTGTTTATCTACCTAGTACTTAAGTTTCCGAATAATCCTTGTTTAATTCAAAAATTTTCTAACCTAATAAAATTACATATAGTTAAAAAAAGAGGCACCAACAAGTCCACAGCATTAACGCTAAACATTTCAGAGAAAACAGACAAAAATTAAAAGGATATATCTCACTGTAACAATTTGGAAGAGTAAACTATTCCCACTTATATTTTAAGTGAAAGGATACATTCAAGAGGGAAGTAATTAGCTACATAAGATACACTGAGACATAGTTGTTATATATGTATATATCATGATGTTTTGGTTCCATTAGTAGCTCACAAACTCCCAAATTATAATAGGTTTAATTATTCTGTTAGTTTTTATAATTTTATAAAATTTTAATTAAGTTTTTATATATATATTTTTTAATTAAATTCTTATACTATAAACTATAAGAATCACTAAAATAATTAAACCATTATAATAATCAACAAAACAGGAAACTTCTTTAAGACATTTGCTCCTATCAAGTTTATACGCCACATATTATATCCTGCAACAAGAGATGCAAAGTAGTTAATAAACAGAACACCACCTTAGCTTGTAAAAGCATAATTTTTTTTAACATTAATTAGGCATGTACTATATATTACATGTTATATATTCATACATGGACCTCTTTTCAAAAATGGGGAATAATATATATGCATGGTACCTTATATTTACATCAAATACAACACTCAGTACACATGACAAATGATAATATAATTTACACTAATTTCTTCTAAACAAAAAAATTTAAAAGAGGATGTGATTTACCTTAAAGAATAATGTTAAAATAAGATAAAAACTTATGTGTAGTTATTTTCACGTAAAGTTAATATTTAAAAATTATTAAATAATAATTTAATTAAATATATTAAATTATTTAATAATTTTTAATTATCAACTTTAATTTACATAAAAATAATTGTGTATAAATCTTCACTTTATTTAAAATAAACATTTTTTGGGATCACTTATGCCCCATTCACAATGTTATGAGAGATGGACATACGGCGCGAGTTCTTCGCACTTAAAAAAAAATTAAATATGATTTAAGTTTTTTAAAGAATATATTTAGTATTTTATCTAGTATAAATAAAAGTTCAATTCAACCTAAATATTAATGATCTTTAATATCTAAAAAGTAAATAATAATATTAAAATTTTTAAAAAAAAGATTATTATTAATATTTTTAGTTAAATAAAATTTTTTAAATCTCAAAAAATATTTTTTTTATTGTGACCGTTCTTCTTGATTCGTTTGATATATATTAGCTTTCTCTGTTTCAAATGTTATAATTGAGAGATCTTTTTTAACTATGAATACTGTGAAAAATAATTCAAAAATAAAATAAAAGATGAATTTCTTTTGCTAATTGTTTTTTAATTACATTGAAAAGAAAATTGTTAAAAGATTTGACATAAATTTCATTATCAATGAATTTTATGATACAAAGAATCGACCATTTTCTTAGTAAAAAATACACACATATTTTTTATATTTTAAAATATATTCTCTATCAGTATATTTTTATAATATAAATCTTATTACATTATATACTTTTTTGTATTTTTTTAATATTATAAATATTATTGGTTACCATGATAATATTTTTGGATTTGTACCTGATTGTTATATACCAAAATAATTTCTTATTGGAAAGAACCTCCAACTTATAAAGACTAATCATATATATAATTTTCTAATAATGTTTCTAATAATAAAGATTTTTCTAAGTACAAAAGAATGGAAAAAAAAAGACTACTAATGTAACTTCTTAATAATGTTTCTAATAAAATTCTTCTAAGTACTAAGGAATGAAAAAAAATAAAAAAGAAAAAGACACAATCAATGTCTTGAAGTAATAATCATCATGAACCTTCTATATGGATTATTTAACGTCGCCCTTGTATACAGAGAGGAGAGAGAGACAGGTGGGAGGGGGGAGAAGAAGAAAGAAATAAGGGGAAAAAAAAACGAAAGTGGTGTCAAACTCATTTTCTTTCGTTCACTTAATGTAATTGATGTCATTAAAAAAAGAAAAGAAAGCATTGTGTTTCGTGATATATGAGAAATAACTAAATGAAGGATATACATGCAGAGTTTCACTCATTTTAATTATGTATAACAGAATGAACTTCACTCTCTACCCCTTAATATTATTTACTTTTCATCCCGTTATATATGGTTACAATATGCATGTATAAATCTTCCCTTCAAAGAGAAATCATCTAAAGGATATGATCTAGGTCAATGTTAAACTGATATGACACATACTAAACCTCATTAAAACCCTCGCTCCCACCTCAAAACAATTTGTTTGATATATATATTTATTCATGTATCTTCTCTTATTAATTTAAAATTAAAAAATAGTATTTTACATGATATCAGAACTTCTATTATTAATATGAATAGAATTTAATTCGTGTAAAATTTCAAAAAAAAAATAACATAAAAAAATTATGCAAAGTTTATACAAGAAAATATATTAAATATATAATTATTTATATATTTTTTTATTAATTTAATTAAATTTTAAAAAAATAGTATCATGAAATTATTTTGCATATATATTATTCTGCATGCGTAAAAAGTAGACAAATTAAATTAGGAAACCCTAATAATAACTTGTCACCAACTACCCCTACTAAGGGCTACACGTGATTTCAGCACTATCGTTTTATGTTAAAGGGAGCGTTATATATGCTGAATAAGCCAACATAAAAGTTTTGCCAATCTCAACAATCCATGTACATGTTTATGCTTATATAGTTTATTATGTTTTATAATTCATAAATTTAGGGAATCAAAATGTGAAGTAAGTTAAAAGACAAAATTTGGGTAGAATACATAACACACTTGAAAACAAGCAAGATTATTTTACCTTGAATAAAAAATCCATGATCCATTTCTAAAATAAGAAATATACAAGAACGTGTCTATTTCATGTATGTTGAGAGTGATATTGAAATTCCACTTGGAACCGACAAAGCATACATGTGAGGTGTGGGAAACACAAAGCTCAAACATGCGCCTAACCAAACAAAACATTTTCTCCCAAATACTTATCAATAATAATAATAATAATAATAATAATAATAATAATAATAATAATTAATAAACTTATAAATAGCATTTTTTTAAATATTCCTAATCTGACCGATAAAAAATTAATCTATCAAAGATTGAGTTTTATTTAAAGTTTTATCATTGATCAATAAATTATTATATGCATATGACAAAATTTGAATCTCCAATATTTATTTAAATAGACGAATGAACTAATTATTTAACCAACTAAATTAATTTATAAATAATATTTTGAAAAGAAAATTGTGCCTTGCAATTATATCCTGTTTGATTAAGAGAAATTTTTAATTAAAAAAAATCCACTGAATAATGTCTTTATGAACTATCATAATAAATCATGATGTAATCAATAGCACAAGGTGGAGAAAAGAAAACAAGTATATATATAATGATAAACACATCAAATCAAGCACAGTAATAATAAGGATCATGTATGTGCCTTTAATAAGATAGCAATAAGTGAGGATGGTTGGGAGTTGTTAAGGGCTATTAACAACACATATAATATTTAATTAGCATAATAAGGTTTTCCCAACATCTATCTATATCATGACTTTGTTAGTATAAACTTAGGGAAAAAAATTCCAAATTAAAGCATGATGCAGCATCACAACAATTTTATAATTTGTAAGGAACATAGAAACTTAATTATTAATCATATATTTTCAGTCATTTGTTTAGGTTGATGCTTAATAACTCAACAAAGTGTATGACATCTCACTTGAACATTCATGGGACAAAAAATCTGCTTAATTTTAAAAATGCAAAGACTAGGGGAAAGTAAACTTGGAAATAATAGAATATGTAAGGTAATTGCCACACAAAACAGTGTTTTTGTGTAAAGTTAGTTCGATGTCTGTAACAGGGGAAGATTAATTATATTTATTAGTCTTTCAAATAATCAAATCTTATATTGTTGATACTTAATACAATAACATCACATTAATTTGCAAGTTGCAACCAAATGAAATTAAATACACAAAGTTCGATCACCTTGTAGGGTATTATGATCCATATAGCGGAGGTATATCTGGTTCAATTATCTATGTTTTAATTAAGTTCTTTCAGTTGCATGTTAAGATTTGTGTCTAAAAATGGAATTTTTTGAAAATTTATAACAAGTTGTCTAGAGAATCCATCAATCACGCAAGACAGCAGTATAATGGGGAAAAGATGAAATTACCAATAATGGAAACATGTTGGTTCAAGAGAAGTGGATAGTGGAGGAGGGAGAAGAAGAGCTTGATTGTTCAGCACTCCCTTTGTTATTGTTCTTCTTTTTCTTCTTGTAAGGGATGCCTCTTGCCTTAGCCTGGCAGTCCCTAACCTCCCGGAGGTACACACGGATGGCGCTGCTGGCAAAAGGATTAGTCTCCGGAGAGCCACCATTTTCCTCGTAGGCAGCCCTGAGTCTCCCTATAAGAGCGTCTAGGGAGCCCCAGGCCTGCCTAAGAGGACAGGTGCAGGGCGCCGGGGGTTCCGGCTGCCCATAAAACATGCAACCTTGGTTGTGAACTTTTGTTTTTCCGAACTGGTCAAGGTACCTTAGGAAGTCCAGGACATGGTTGCAATTGCACTGTGCAAGCTCAACTGATGGCCTTTGGTTCTTCAGGTATTGGCCGAAAGTGTTCCAGTCCCTCCTCTTTTGCGACTCGTACCGGCTAAGTGTATTAGCCGGACTCTGCTGTGGTTGAAGTTGAAAATGGTGATGATATTCTCTGGGATCAATGTTGCTTCGGGATCCTTCTCCTGGAAAATCCTTGCCATAACCACTTCCACTTGAAGACATTCTTGCTGTCTTGTGATGAATATTAACGGAGATTTTTCAAGAAGGATCCGAGGGGAGGGGTTGCTCTCTCTAAATAAAAGTGGAATATAATAATAAAGGAAGAGGTGAAAGGTGAAAAGTGAAAGGAATAGGAATTGGGAGTGTAGTGGGATTGAAGAAAGGAGAGTGTGTATGTATGTATGTAGAGCTCACGTCATTTTGCAACCGAGTAGACATTTTATGGGACCCATTCTCTCTTGTCTCTTTTGATTGGAATCGCCTATTCTTCTTCACTCCAAATAATAAATATGTTTTGTGTTCATTGAAAACATGGTAAGAACTTATTCCCGCTGGTTTGAATATACGAAAAGAAAGGAAGATTGATAGATTATTCAGTTAAAAGAGTAGACGAGTGAAAAATACATAGAGAGCAAAAGATAGAAAAAAAATCTAAAAATATTATATATAAGATGATAAAAAAATTTACGTATAAATAACTTTATTGTAATGACATTGATTAATTTATATATCGATTTATTAGTAAGATAAGATTCTATTGTCTTGAATATTTTCTTAATTTTTACCGTATTTTTTATTTTCTCCTTTTTAGGTAGTGACACAGCATTAATTACATGTTTTCTCTTATAATAGTGTACCAAAAAAAATTTAAAAGTTAATATTTTTATTAAAATTTGACTATTATTTAAATATTTAACTAATAAAAGAGAAATGAGTAATTTTATATTATTAAATATAATTTTATATTATTAAAAATATTAATAATAATTAATTAATAACTACAAATCACAAAATTTACTGGTCCTAACACTCTTCTAGTACAATTATTGTCTGTCCTTGTTTGTCAACACATGAGCCTTATCACCTTATTAATCAATGAGCCCCTTACACACTATTTATTTAACTAAATCCTCATTCCAATATAGGTCTAGCTAGTCAAATATATACTCTTTGAATATTGATGCATAACATGAAACTTATTAACATAACATAATGTAATTAGGAAATGTACATATTTGAATTATTGGTTCCTGCTAATTAGTACAGTGCGTGTGATTCTGTAAGTTCCAAAGATAAAGTTCCACATGGTTTAATTAAGGACTTGTAACATTTTGAATCTTTGAATTAATTATTATAAAAGGATTTATAGTATTATTCTGTAACTTTATTCGTTACTAAGTTCAAAGTACATCAAACAAAGCAAACACTATTGCAGTAGTAGTACCTTTAAGGTTAATTAAAAACAAAAATATAAATTTGTCATAAAATTATTTTTTTAAAAAAATTTAAATTAATACAAAAAATATATAAATAATTATATTTTTAATATATTTTCTCAAACAAAATCTTTTTTTTGAGTTTAATTTGCTTTAATATTTTGCATAATTTTTTATTTGTTTTATATTATTTTTTTAAAATAATAAAGATCAAATTCTAAATTATTTTATCATAAAAATTTGAGTAAATTATATATAGGTCCTTAACTTTTTACCTCGAAGATAAACAAATTATCAACTAATTAAAAGTACAAAAACGTCCTTTATTTTCTAAAATGCGAAATATATCTCTCAAAGATTGATTTGTCCTTATATATTTTGAACAGAGAAATTTAAATATTTCATATTTTAAAAGGTTAGAAATATTTTTATATTTTCAATTAATCAAAAACTTGTATGTTTTTTAATTTAAAAATTAGGGACTTATTTTTTTAAAAATAAATATTATATCATAAAACTATTTTTCAAAAAAAAAATTTAAACCGGTAGAAATAAGCAGTTATTAAATGGTAACAAGGTTAGTCACAAAAAAAAATAATAACAAGGTTCAACAATCTTTAAGAATAAAAATTTGTACCTTTTGGATAATGTTTCAACAAAAAATAACATGGTGAAGGGCATAATGAGTAATGGTCCTATGGCCACAATCAACATAACCGTATATGAAAACGTCCTAATAACCTACTGGAAAATAATGGAAAATAATGTTTAATGGTAACAGAAGGTCTCTCACTAATAATATAAATAATGGATCAAACGCAATACAGATTGTGTTTTATAAGGTATCAGAAACTGTTGAAGAAACAGAGAGAGAGAGAGAAGCGAGTAGAAGAAGAATGGGAATGAGGAATTCTTAGATCTAAAATCTTTTCATATTGAAAATTACACAGAGATTCTTTTACATTACAGAGTACTTATACACAGTTTTGATGAGCTGGAGAGTTAGTTACTAACAGCAAGTTTCTACACACTTCTAATTTCTAACTGCCTTTCTGTTTTGAATGCTGAGTCAGCTTCCATACTTCTCTAACTGCACTTACATCAACCCTGCTACTTCATGGGTTTGCTATCTTGGTTTCTTACAGTCACCCGGAGTTTGGTTCTGAGCTGCACAAACAGTGGTGCTGAGAGGGGTTTGGTTAGTGTGTCAGCAATCTGGTCTTGAGCTGGGATATGCTGGATGGTGATCTTCTTTTGAGTGCTGGATGGTGAGCTGGTGTTTGGATATGTGATGAATGCATTGGACTGGGGGTTAGGAGGGGAGAGTCATTAGAGGGTTGAGAGAGGGGTTGAGGGAGGGGTTGTCGTGGCTGAGAGGAGGGTGCCAGAGGCTGGCGAGGTAGAGTAGGAAGAGAGAATAGGAGGGGACCTGGGTTGATAGGAGTCTGTGACACTGGAGGAAGGTTAGTTGTGGCAGGGAATAGATGGGAGAACGGGAATTCGAATTCATTGAAGACAACATCTCTAGAGACAAACTCCTTTCCTAGGGGGGATAGGCATCGATACCCTTTCTAGTTGTCTGAGTACCCAATGAAGATACATTGATGAGATTTGAAGTCAAACTTGTGGGGTTGTAGTGTTTGAAGAGGGGGTAGCATGTACAGCCAAACGGCTTAAGGAATAAGTAGTCAGGTTTCCGGCCAGTGAGGAGTTTCAATGGGGACTTGCAGGAGAGAGTTGGGCTGGGTAGTCGGTTGATGAGGTAAGTGGCAGAGAGGGTAGCATCTCCCCAAAAAGATAAGGGTAAGGAAGCCCGAGCTAGTAGTGTAAGGACAGTTTCAGTAATGTGGTGATGTTTTCTTTCAACGGTCCCGTTTTATTGATGGGAGTAGGGACATGTTAGTTTGTGATGGATTCCATTAGAGGCAAGGTAGGCTGTGAATGCATTTGAGACATATTCCTTTGCATTATCTGTTTGGATGGATTTAATCTTTAAGCCTGTTTTATTTTCAATGAGTTCTTTAAACTTCACAAACGCGTCAAAGGCTTGGCTCTTTGATTCCAACAAATAGGTGCAGGTATACCTAGTGCTCGCATCAATAACAGATGTAGTATCTGTGGCCTAGTCTGCTGTAAACAGGGGCTGGACCTCAAATATCTGAGAACACAAGTTCTAGAAGTTTGTAGGATGTGAGGGACTCAGGGTGAGGTAACTGATGCAGTTTGCTGATGCAGCATGCATGACACAAAGTAGGAATAGAGTTTTCTTTATTTATTGATTCATGAGGGATATTACATTCTTTCATGACAAGACTAACTATTTTGTCACCGGGGTGACCAAGCTTTCGATGCCATAGCTGCATAGTTTGGGTACTATTTTTACATGTAATGTTTGCATATACATTTCCTATAGAGGTGTGACATTCACTGATATTCCCATATGTGGTTGCTGCAGAAACAGGAGCCATGCGGACAGCAGTAGGAACAAGAGCAGCAGTGGCATAAGATGCAGATTCGAAGGCTACACATGTATGTGTATTTGTTTTATTGGGTTTTATGGTTGAGGGAGGTGTTGGAGTCAAGGTGTTTGCATTGATAGGTGCATGAAGAGGAAGTGAAGTGGTGTGTGGAGTATTAGAACTTGTGTTGACTGAAATTCCTTCAAATTTGTAGAGGCCATCCTTAAGAAGTCCTTATAATAGAACCTGTCTGGTTATCTGACATTTCACATTGCATAGATAAGGCCAAAACTCAAAGAAAACACAATTATCCAGGGCAAACTTAGCTACGCTTATTAAATTTTTTGAAATGTTGGGAACATGGAGCAAGTTTTGCAGTCTAAATGGTCTATTTGATAGAGATGCATGCAATATAAAATTTTCAATATGTGTAATTTTCATACCTTGGCCATTACCACCATATACCTGTTGTGATCCATCATATTTTGATCCTATGTTGAGGTTACTCTGGTCAAAGGTAATATGGTGTGACGCTCCGGAGTCCGGATACCAGTCGGCATCAGGCACTGCAGAGGGCAAGGCAAGGTAGGCCTGAGGACTTGGAGCAGCAGGCTGTTGAGGGCTAGATTGTGGTGTGTGATGTTGCACTTGTCCGCCGTTGTGGAATGCCATGGAAGGAGGAGGTGCAGCATTGAGAGGTTGGAGTTGTGGATTAGTGTACCTCTGGTCAAAGCGATGGTAACATTGCAACGCAATGTGTCCTATCTTCCCACACACTTGGCACTGAGGCCGATTACCTTGCCACCATGAGGATCTGCCGCCTCCGCCTCTGAACCCTCTGATACGTCCACCTCTAAAGCCTCTTCTGAAATTGTTGGAATTATTGTTGAAGTTGTAGGAGTTGTTGTTAGGTGCATCACCTTTTTGCGTTATATTTGCTTGAACAGATCCAAGATCTACTTTCCTAAATCTTTCAAGCAATTCTTCCTGTGTTTGTAGCTGAGATTCGAATTCGCTTTTGGATAACTGACCTATTCTTCCATTAGTTACTGTGATGAAGGTACTGTACTCTTCACCTAGTCCTCCAAGCGCTGCCTCAATGTAGTCTTCGATGGACAGTGGTGCTCCAAGCGCATTGAGAGAATCAGCGACCTGATTAATTTTTGCCATGTATTCTGAGACTGAGGAGCTATGCTTCTTGAGCGTCTTCAGTTGTGCCTTCAACTGCTTGATCTTTGACTTCACACGCGCAGCAAAATAATCTTCAAGTGCATTCCAGATCTGGTAAGCAAATTCAAATTCAACCACACGATTAACGAAGGTTGCTTCCATAGATGACATGAGCCAAGCCACTAGGCATTGATCCTATGCCTCCCAATCAGTGTATGATGGAGTCGTTGATGCAGATCCAGTTTCTGAGTTGAGTTTTGACGGAATTTTTTGTGGATCCAAGTGATTTTGTAACTTGTTCATTTTGATGCATGCTAGGGCCTGCTTCCTCCAGGCTTTGAAATTATGCTTGTTAAGCTTGATTGACGAGAACACAGCAAACGTATTCTGGTTGAAGAAAATTGTTAGAGTTCTTGAATCGATTCTTTCATGGCTTTTGATAGGACTGGATTCAGGTTCCATGGATCATACAGCTCTGATACCATGTAAGGTATCAGAAACTGTTGAAGAAACAGAGAGAGAGAGAGAAGCGAGTAGAAGAATAATGGGAATGAGGAATTCTTAGATCTGAAATCTTTTCATATTGAAAATTACACAGATTCTTTTACGTTACAGAGTATTTATACACAGCTTTAATGAGCTGCAGAGTTAGTTACTAACAACAAATTTCTACATACTTCTAATTTCTAACTGCCTTTCTGTTTTGAATGCTGAGTCAACTTCCATACTTCTCTAACTGCACTTACATGTTTCCATATATATTATAATTTTGAGAATTGGATCTACCTTATAGTTCAATTGAGTTATTCGGCAATCGATTACCTTATGTGAATTAATCAAAGACAACAACTAAAATTATTTAAAATCCAATGAATTGAATTACTTGGATTGGTCTACGTCAAGTTCAATTTTCGTTGAATCTCAATTATTGAATTCCAAATTTTTAAACATTTAGTTTTTATTGATTCAACAAGTCCAATTTTTAGATTTTCTTTAAGAACTAACATTAAAAATGTTATGGAAGTATTTTATTAATAATTAAGAGCACCACTCTGTGTTGCATGCATTTCACAAGATACATATAGATGGCTTAGCTTCTTTCACTTAATTTTCCGAGTACACTCTAAAATGGTAACATAGTCTGAACTAATAATGAGCTGATCAGCTTATTAATTAGCATATCGCCAATAGTAATAACTAAGACACATGCAATTTTGGCACTAATCCTAATCATATTATTAATTTTCTCCATTGTCATGATTATATAAAGCAGCAAAAAACTGTGTTAGACGTCAAAATTTGATGGAGAATTGGAGATGACAACCGACCAATGAGGGGCCCTTTGGCAGAAAGTCTAATAAATTAAGATTTTCTTCATTCAATCGATAATTAGGTGTTATCAAAATCAAATAAATTGAATTAATTCAAAATTATATTGGACGGCCCTAGAACCTTTGTTTTGCAACATGTTCCACCATTTCCAAAACATCTTTCTAGAGCCAATTTCCCTTCTCTTTATTTGATATAGACGCAATGCAAGAAGCCAAAACTTTCATTTCCTCATTTTGGAAATGGGGCAGGCCCTTATATCATTTCGATTCCGGGACTCTATTTCAAAATTACATGACAGATGAGACAAATAATTATTTGTTCTCTTTATTCATTCTTTTGACTACTTTTTTTTTTAATTTTAAATAGTATTCTTTTTCAAATTATTAAAAGTATTTTATTTAGAAATTAAGAAAATAGAGATGCTTTCTAGATTTCAAAATATCTGTATTTTTTAAAATGAAATTTCATTTCTAATAGCAAGACTTTATTGATGATTTTTTATCCAATAACATCCTTAATTTAATTGTAATAATAAAAAAAGTATTAATTAGGATCATTTTTCTGTAACTCTCTATCTCTACCCCACCCTGTGTTTCCCACCCTCACTCCCACTCTCGCTCTCTCTCTTTCTCTCTCTATCATTTCTCTCTCTAGATACACCATTACCAAAATACTATAACTATGTTCTACCATTTTATGAGAATATTTCTATATAGAATTTTTAACATTCTCTTATTTGCTACTCTATTATAAATACTTTTTACCAATTCTATGTTGATATGACGATGACCATAACTCAAAAATAATTGTTTTTGCCAAATACAATTTGATAATTGTCTCCTAAGCTATGTTCCCTGATTTTAAAAAACTGTCTTACTATCTAGTCGAAATCAATTTCAAATCAAATCGCACCATACTATCAATACTAACTTGAGTCTTTTATAAATCAATAACATACAAACAAATGTTAAATTTTTTTACCAATTCTCTTTCAATCAAGTCTTCCTTAAATCTCAGAAATTGCTAAACTAACATCAACATATCAATTGTTGACATTTCTTTCATCGAGCAATAACAGCGTTAAGAAAAAATATAACATTTTATTATTCTATCGTATTTATCCTTCTTTATAATAAGATGATATAAATTTAAAGCATAATTTATCTATAATACACGAACACTGACATGGATACAGGACACGCTAACACGCGAATTTTAAAATCTTACATGACACTGTGACATGCATACATATAAAATATAAAGTAGTTTTTAGATAAACCGTAATAATATTTTAATATTTTATTAATATTAAAATATAAATTAATTTTTTAAATTATTTTTAATATCTTATTTTAATTATATCAAGTATTTAAAATATTTTTTATTTTAATAAATAATAATATATACTATATCTAAATTTATTTTAAGAATATAGGTTAAAAATAAGACTAGATACACTGACATATGATGATATTTAGGTGTGTCTAAACGTGTCTAAAAAATTTTTTCTTATTAAAACATGATTAAACACAACAGACATACGTATCAAATGAATGTCAGTAAGTATCGTGTCTAAAATATCACAACAATTCAATAAAATGTCCGTATTTTATAGAATACTATTTATTACCTTCGATTTACTTACTCTCCTAGTCTAAAGATATCTGTTAAACAAAATTGATATTTCAAAATATTTTGAAAAGAAAATTAAGATGCTCGGTAGTAATTCATTTTTTTAATAATATTTTTAGTTTAACTTCTGTGTAGTCGAATAGCATGAATTATTTTCTTAATTTAATTAAGAGTAATTTTGTCTATGAATTAACTACTAATAAATTGATACTCAAAATATTTAAATATTTACAAAAAATTTTAAAAAATATTAACGACAAAAGATAAGTCAGATTATCCAACTTAGGTGGCCACTTTAGCATTATGTACATAGAAAATGTGCTCCGACAATAGTGATAGATATACTTGCCAAATTTTTAAATTATTCAAAAATATTTTTTTGTTAACATCTTTAATTTCATGGTACTTTTTATGGACGCTTAAATTTTGTAAGTACTGAATTATTAGTTAATTCTTCTATTTACTCGTACTTATGATGTATAAATATTAATATAGATATAAAATACAATTATATAAAATATTTAAAATATTTTTGTTTTAATAAATAATAATATATATTATTTTTAAATTTATTTAAAGAATACATGTTAAGGATAAGATTGGACATGCTAACATGTGATGATATTTAAGTGTGTCCAAACATGTCTGGAGAAGAATATTTTAATTTTTATTAAGACATAGTTGGACACAGTAGACACGTGTGTCGGACGAGAGCTGATAAATGTCATGTTCAAAATGTGTCTGACATGTGAGCACGACAGCTCAACAAAGTATCCGTGTTTTATATGCTCATGCAATTTTAAATGTTACATGTTCATACCCTGGATCAAAAACATAAAGCCATACCCAATAAGAAAAAATGACCTACCCAAAAAAGGGTGGTCACTTCTAATTGTCTGACCTATATTAAAAGGTCGGGTACGACAAGGGAGGTTTAGTCCCACTTATCTGTACTTTATTTAGAAGATAGTCTTAACAAACCCCCAAGATAAAGGGAACGGTTATCCACTAACAAAAGTGAAACTACTTCAAAAAGATTGTTATCTATTCTACTATAAATACATTGACATTTTTCAGGTATATTCAAGTCCCAATCTGCTAAAAACCTGCTTAAAACCCTTGATAACTTAAGCATAAAGTCTCTTGCAGATACCACGCACCCCCATCTCCTCACGAAGAACTCGGACAGCAGCACCTCGACACTAGAACAAGTCGGTCACTACCTCAGGAGGAGTCTGGACTTCACATTCAGACTCAAATCACGGTTTCAGGTAACTCTCGGAACATTGACACTGTTGTCGGGGACTTGGAAGTCTACATTCCTGTATGGTGAACAACCAATACGAAGACGGTCATACGGCACTTGAGTCGGAACCAGAGCCCCACCATGACGACCTGACACTAGCATTACCTCCACCTTGAGAGAGAACAAATGCCACCCACAGAGAAGAAACGTCGAAAAACCCTCATCCGCGGTAGATTCATTCGGATGTCCACCGGTCCAAAGATGAAGAACTTTCCTATCTGACGAAAATATTTGGGTTAGTTCATGGTCACCGTGGAAGATTAGAACAACTTGAGCTGGAGGCTGAGCGGCAACGAGAAGCAGAACATGAATTATGAAAAGAAGTACAACAACGAAAAGAGTTGGAGGAAAAGCTTTTGAGGTTAGAAGCTGACCTCCGAAGATGGAGCAATCGCGCAGATTGGGAGGAAAGTTCTCTTGGAGGTGAAGATCCGTTTGTTGAAGATATCATGCGAGCCAAGGTTCCTAGAAATTTCAAAACTCTTGACATGGATCTCTATGACGGAATAACTGATCCGAGACATCACCTCAATAATTTCAAAAGTCAGATGTACTTAGCTGATGCTTCTGATGCAACTCATTGCAAAACCTTTTCGACAACCATGACCAAATCTACAATGAAATGGTTTAACAACTTACCTCCCAAGTCGGTAACTTACTTTGATGACCTGACCAGAAAGTTTCTTACTATTTTTTCAATACAAAAAGACAAGGTAAAGCATGCTCCAAGCCTACTGGAGTGAAGTAAGAAGTTGGAGAGACAATCCAAGATTTTATATAGAAAGATTCAACAAAGTCTGCTTGAAAATAAAAACTTGCCTTTTAAAGCAGTTGTAATGGGGTTGGTTAATGGCCTTAAAGAAAGGACGTTCTCCCAATCCATATCCAAGCAACACTCGACTTCCTTGTACAAAGTATAGGAGCGGATAGAAAAATACATCAATATGGAGAAAACAACTAGATTACCTAAACAAGTCTTATTATCCGGAGAATATACCATTGTTCTTTCTTTCTTTTTTTTTGAAATCACTCCGTGGTGAACACATCGTGTCCACCATCTTTTCTATTTAAAAAAATAAAAATAAAAAATCATTATTTCCAAATCACCATAAATAAAAATAGATTTTTCTGGCCTACTTATACATAATAAAAAAACTAAATGAACACCATAAAACACCTATTTTTTCAACATTATGACTATCAGAAGCGTTAGCCCTATTCCATATAGTTAAAACAGAGCATACCCACAAAACTCCAACCTATGTTAATACAATCAAATCTTAGAAACCACACATACGAAAAAAAAGCAGAAAATTCCAACCAAACTCACAACATAGATACAACGAAGAACAATTATTGCATTGCAAATAAATAATAATAATTACATACCTTCATTGACAATGAAAATGGTAGACACCTCTTGCTTACGGTAGAGGAGACGAATGCCTAAATTACACTTGAGTCAGACTATTTTCTGTCACAAAACTTTAACCCCACTTGGAACTTTACAACAACATCATTGATGAAAAGAAGAGGAAGAAGAAGGAGGGTGGAAGTGACAAAGATGAATGAAGTGTTTGTATTTGATACAAACCATTTTACATTCTAAATTTCATCCAAATAGCGTTGTTTTAGCCAAAATTGGGTGCCAAACCAAAACAACAATATTTTGGCACCCTCCAACGTGGCAAGGTAATGCCACATCAATACCGTGACAGTTGAGTCATCACCAGAAAAGTGTCCGGAGATCACTATAGTGTTCGAAATTGTATCTGAAAGACTATAATAATAAAATTGGAATCTTGAAGACCACATTGGGTAATAACCTAAGTTTCAAGGATCATTACGAGGATTTACTCATTTGAACTAGGTTATGCGTTTGGATACACCTATAATAATTGGCATAATTGCACGTGCTTCTTGCATTTTGCTTCCATATACAAGGTGTATGTTACTCCATCGAGATGGTTGCCGATGTCAAAGGGTCAAAATTGGTAATGAGTTGGACATGGTCGAAAGGGGGCTGTGGAGGTATTGGAGTAAATACCCATAGTAGTCCATGAGATTCACGCAATTACTCATAGTAATCCCTAAGATCCCGATTTTTCTATTGTAGTCCCCCAGATAGAGCTCTGAGCACTCAAACTAGTCCCTGATCATATTTCAGGTGATGACTCATCACCGGAGCGCTGACGTGGCCTCTGATTGCCACATGGGACGTGTTCAAAACGACGTCGTTTTGGGTTTGACGCCTTTGAAAGCCAAAAACAACGCCATATAGTTGTTACTTAGTATGAAAAATAGTTTTCTCCCCCAACACAAACACTTCGTCTCTTCTTCTTCCACCCTCTGACTTCTTCTTCATCTCCCCATCAATGGCGTAGCCGTATGGTTGTATTTGCTGGGTTTACAAAAATTTGAGAGAAGAAGTCATCTGATCAGAAGTTGCTATCGCTCTTCCCTTCCCTTCCTTCACCATAAATATGAGGTTCTGACGTTGTGATCGAACTCAAGGTAACTTTCATTTTTTTACTTTGCATTTTGAATACAGTATTGATTGATCATAGCATTGGTCAGTGTAGTTGAGGTTCTGGAATTTTGGTGTCATTGTAGTGACTAGGGTTTGAATCTTGGCTGGGATTTGTGGGGTTACTGTAATACCCGAATGAAACAGGGAGATGTATGGAGGTTTGGAAAAATCTATTTTCTTGTGGTGATTATTTTTCCTTTTTAATGCATGATTAGGCTTTCAAATTCTCCCTGTATACTGTAAAAATTTTAAATTTCTTGCAGATGGAGGAGAAGTTGGACATCATGTTTCATCACGGAGGTGACTTCAAAAAAAATGCAGAAGGGATTATGATATATTCTCCGAACAACAAGGCCTGTTTAGGTGATCTAGACACTGATAGTCTAGATGTCTTCTACATACGGAACTACGATAAGGAGCTTGGGTACGATGACATAAAACAGTGCTGGTGGCATGTTCTTGGAAAAGGCTTAATGGGTTGAGAAATGTAAACAGTGACAAAGAGATAAGAGAGATGGTGAATTGTGCTAGGACAAATGAGGGATTTATTGATATATATTTCGAATATACAGTGTCAGTGCCGGAGGTGTTAGAGGGAGATAACACAATTGTGTACTTGAATGATGATGGTGGAGAGGGGTGTAATGCAGGTACAACTATTGATGTGAGTCCCCCACTAACACAGACTCATGCACTCATAATTGCTCCTATCCCTAAAGTTGTACCCAATACTTCTTGCAAATCCAGTCCAAAAAAAAAAACATCTCCACGGCAATCACAACCATCACACTCCAAAACTGCTAATCCTTCCAAGACAACCAAACCTCTCAAGAAGACTAACTCCCCAAAGCCCACTAGGCCCACCAAGCCCACTAAGCCCACCAAGCTCACCAAGCTCACCAAGCCCACCAAATCAGCCAGCCCACGAAACCCAGTCAGAACACTAAACCAGATAATAGTAACAAGCAGAAACTGTCCAAGAGACCAAGTATTTTCAAGAGACCCTGTATACGTTCTGCTTTTAGAGGATTTAGTAGCAAAGTGTTTAACAATGAAGTTCTCTTTGATGTATCTTCTGACTCTTCTAACAGTGAAAAGGATAGCATGTTTAAGCCAGGTCCGGATGAGGGTAGTTCCTCTGATTCTGAGTCTATAGGGAATGATCCTAAGATTGGGAGTAGGATTAAGAGAAACATGACACATGTAGTGGTGGATAAGAGAAATATTAATCCACTAGGTAAAGGAAAGGAGAATATATTACATGAAGACGATGGTTTGGTGGAGGAGGTGAGTGACGCTGAAGTTGACCTTGGGTTTGTGGGTTGTGTTCATGAAGGGGCAGATAATGGACTAGACCCAGGTGTTGACTCAGATGGCACCAATTCTTGGCACTCGGAGGAGATGAAGACGCCTCCAAACTCAGAAGATAAGCTAGAGGAAGGAAATGAATCTGAAGAGGCAAGTCCGCTATTTAGGGAGGGTACAAGGTTTGGAGAGCTGCACCTTGAGGTAGGCATGAAGTTCGGAACTAAATAGGAATTTAGAGAAGCTGTAAGAGAATATACAATCTAAGAGAGTAGAAGCATAAAGATAGTGAAAAATGATAACATAAGGTGCAGGACGGTGTGTAAGGTCAAAGAGTGTCCATGGGTGGCTTATGCATCAAGAGATCATGAAGACACCTGTTGGCAAATTAAGACTTTCAATGATGACCACACTTGCCCAAGAGATGACAAGAATAGGGCTGCCAACAGGAATTGGGTATGCAGCAAGCTTGTGAAGAAGGTGAGAAAGTATCCAAATTTTAGACACTGCGAGGCTACAACTTACTTCAAGACACGGTTTGACCTGACACTGAATAAAAACTCAATATCCAGGGCATTAATGGATGCAAGAAGTGTAGTGTATGGGGATGAGAAAGAGCAATATAGGATGGTTAGGGATTATGGTATGACGCTGGTGCACGAAATTGCAATCACACTTTTGCAATTCCGCACAACTAACCAGCAAGTGCACTGGGTCGTCCAAGTAATACCTTACGTGAGTAAGGGTCGATCCCACAGAGATTGTCGGCTTGAAGCAAGCTATGGTTATCTTGTAACTCTTAGTCAGGATATCAATAATTATCAGGGTTGATTGTGAAAAGTAAAAGAACATGAAATAAGTACTTGTTTTGCAGTAATGGAGAACAGGTTGAGATTTTGGAGATGCTCTATCTTCTGAATCTCTGCTTTCCTACTGTCTTCTTCTTCATGCACGCAAGGCTTCTTCCATGGCAAGCTGTATGTAGGGTTTCACCGTTGTCAATGGCTACCTCCCATCCTCTCAGTGAAAATGTTCAACGCGCTCTATCACAGCACGGCTAATCATCTGTCGGTTCTCAATCAGGTTGGAATAGAATCTAGTGATTCTTTTGTGTCTGTCACTAACGCCCAGCCCTCAGGAGTTTGAAGCTCGTCACAGTCATTCAATCCTTGAATCCTACTCAGAATACCACAGACAAGGTTTAGACCTTCCGGATTCTCTTGAATGCCGCCATCAATTCTAGCTTATACCACGAAGATTCTGATTAAATCAGTTCTAGCTTATACCACGAAGATTCTGATTAAAGAATCCAAGAGATATCTACTCAATCTAAGGTAGAATGGAGGTGGTTGTCAGGCACACGTTCATAGGTGAGAATGATGATGAGTGTCACGGATCATCATATTCATCAAGTTTAGGAACAAGTGATATCTTAGAATAGAAGCAAGCGTGATTGAATGAAAAACAATAGTAATTGCATTAATCCATCAAGTCACAGCAGAGCTCCTCACCCCCAACCATGGGGTTTAGAGACTCATGTTGTAGAGGATACAATGAGGAACGTGTAAAGTGTCATGAGGTACTGATACAATATCAAAAGGTCCTATTAATAGTGAACTAGTAACCTAGGGTATACAGAAATGAGTAAATGATGTAAAAATCCACTTTCGGGGTCCACTTGGCATGTGCTTGGGCTGAGCATTGAAGCTTTCATGTGTAGAGGCTTTTTCTGGAGTTAAACGCCATCTTTTATGCCAGTTTGGGCGTTTAACTCCAATTTTTGTGCCAGTTCCGGCGTTAAACGCCGGGAATTCTGAAGCTGATTTGCAACGCCGGTTTGGGCCATCAAATCTCGGGCAAAGTATGGACTATTATACATTCCTGGAAATCCCAGGATGTCTACTTTCCAAAGCAATTGAGATCGTGCCAATTGAGCTTCTGTAGCTCCAGAAAATCCACTTCGAGTGCAGGGAGGTCAGAA
>NC_029774.3:24314419-24316073 GCF_000817695.3 Arachis duranensis | reverse complement strand
TTCTAGTATTACCACCGGATACATACATGCCACAGACACATAATTGGGTGAACCTTTTCAGATTGTGACCCAGCTTTGCTAGAGTCCCCAATTAGAGGTGTCCAGGGTTCTTAAGCACACTCTTTTTGCCTTGGATCACAACTTTATATATTTTTCTTTTTCTCTTTTTTTTTTGTATTCACTGCTTTTTCTTGCTTCAAGAATCAATTTGATGATTTTTCAGATCCTCAATAACATTTCTCCTTTTCCATCATTCTTTCAAGAGCCAACAATTTTAACATTCTTAAAACAACAAATTCAAAAGACATATGCACTTTTTAAGCATTCATTCAGAAAACAAAAAGTATTGTCACCACATTAAACTAATTCAACTAGTTTCAAAGATGAATTCGAAATCCTGTACTTCTTGTTCTTTTGTGATTAAAGCATTTTTCATTTAAGAGAGGTGATGAATTCATAGAACATTCATAGCTTTAAGACATGAACCTTAAAAATAGATATAAGGTAAGACTAATAGTAATAGAAAACAGAATTTTAAATTACTCTAAAATAGACCCTTAATGATAGAAATTATCACAGAGTTAGAACTCAACAACATTGATCTTGAGAAGTGGATGCTCCCTCAACTTGTGGGGTATTTGATCCTTCAAGGGAGAGCTTTTGGCGCTTCAACTCTTGTAGCTCACGCCCCTGCTTCTTTTGTTCCTTCAGCAATTTGTAGAGCATGCAGTTTTGATTCTGCTATTCTTCCTTAATTTGTTCCATAGCTTCTTGCAGCTTGGCAACAGATGCTTCTAGACGAGTCCAGTAGTCAATTTCAGGAAGTTCAGGGAGGAACTCCTGCGCCCTCCTTTTAATAGAGTTATCTTGCATTTGTCCTTCCATTGACCTCTTGGTGATTGGGTGCCCAATTGGGATGAATTCATCTACTCCCATCCTCACCCCAGCATCTTTACATAGCAAAGAGATTAAGCTTGGGTAAGCCAGTTTGGCTTCAGTGGAGTTCTTGTTTGCAATTGTGTAAATCTCACAAGCAATCAGATAATGAATCTCCACTTCTTTTCCCAGCATAATACAATGAATCATCACTGCTCTCTTGATAGTAACCTCAGAACGGTTACTAGTGGGCAAGATAGAACACCCTATGAAGTCCAACCAGCCTCTTGCAACTGGTTTGAGATCTCCCCACTTGACTTGGTTTGGGACACCTTTTGAATTGGTCATCCACTTGGTTCCAGGGAGGCATATGTCCTCTAGAACTTGATCCAACCCCTTATCTACTCTCACCATTCTCCTATTAAAGGATTCAGGATCATCTTCTAGTTGAGGTAATTTGAAGACCTCTCTTATTTTGTCCAGATGGAAGTAAATAATTCTCCCTCTGACCATAGTTCTGTAGGTATGAAAAGCGGTTCCAGTCATTCTCTGCTTATCTGTTAGCCACAGATTTGAGTAGAATTCCTGAACCATATTTCTCCCAACCTTTGTCTCAGGGTTGGTTAGAACTTCCCATCCTCTGTTTCGAATTTGCTCTTGGATCTCCGGATATTCATCTTCTTTCAGATCAAATTTGACTTCCGGGATCACTGACCTTAGACCCATTATTTTGTCGTAATGGTCTGCATGTTCTTTGGTTAAGAACTTCTCTTGACTC
>NC_029774.3:24310050-24314334 GCF_000817695.3 Arachis duranensis | reverse complement strand
TTTCCTTTGGGAGCCATGATCTTGATGAGCCTTAACTTAGTGATCACGGAAAAACACACCAAACTTAGAGGTTTGCTTGTCCTCAAGCAAAAGAAAGGAAAGAGGAGAGAGAGGAGGAGAGCAAATTCGAATGGTGGGGAAGGGGGTGTGGCCGAACATAAATTTATAAGGAAGGGGGAGAGATTTCGAAAATTTTGAAGGAGATTTAGGAAGATATGGAAGAAGTTGAGAGATATTTGAGTTTTTTTTTAAAGAAGATTTGGGAAGGATTTGAAAGAGATTTGAAGAATGATTTTAATTTTGAAAATTTGAAGGTGAATGATGAAAGTTTGAAATGCGTTTATGTAGAAAATTATGGATCAAAACAGGAAAGTTTGAAAAAATTCGAAGTGAAAAGCAAAATCTCTGTCCCCCACCTTTCTGGCGTTAAACGCCCAAAATGGTATCCATTCTGGCATTTAACGCTCAAATGTTGGCCAATTTGGGCGTTTAACGCCCAGCCAGGTACCCTAGCTGGCGTTAAACGCCAGAAACCCCTTCATCACTGGGCGTTTTGCTAGACGCCCAGGATGCTGCACACCTGGCGTTAAACGCCCAGAATGGTGCCCATTCTGGTGTTTAACGCCCAAAATGGCACCTTTACTGGTGTTAAACGCCCAGAATGGTGCCCATTCTGGCGTTTAACGCCCAAAGTACCCCTTACTGGCGTTTTTTTTCCAGCAAGCTCCTTTTCTTTGCTTTTTGCCTTGAATCCTTCTGTAACTCTGTGAATTCCTTCAATTTTGATGATTGCCCTTTGAGAATATGTATCAAACTTTGATTAAACAAAACAGATAACCTGCTAATGACTGGGTTGCCTCCCAGCAAGCGCTTCTTTATTGTCTTTAGCTGGACCTTCACTAAGAATCATTCAAGCCTCAGTTTTGAGCATTCTTGCTCAAAATTGCTTTCAAGATAGCCTCAGTTTTGAGCACTCTTGCTCAAAATTGCTTTCAAGATAATGCTTGATCCTCTGTCCATTAACAATGAACTTTTTGTCAGAATCAGTATCCTGAAGCTCAACATATCCATATGGTGACACTCCTGTAATCACATACGGACCCCTCCACCGAAATTTAAGTTTTCCTGGGAACAGTCTGAGCCTAGAGTTGAAGAGAAGAACTTTTTGTCCTGGCTCAAAGACTCTGGATGACAACTTCTTGTCATGCCACTTCTTTGCCTTTTCCTTATAAATTTTTGCATTTTCAAAGGCATTGAGTCTAAATTTATCTAGCTTATTTAACTGGAGTAATCTTTTTTCACCAGCTAACTTAGCATCCATGTTTAGGAATCTGGTTGCCCAGTAGGCTTTATGTTCCAGTTCCACGGGCAGATGACAGGCCTTGCAATACACAAGTTGGTATGGTGAGGTTCCTATTGGAGTCTTGAATGCTGTTCTGTATGCCCATAGAGCATCATCCAAGCTCATTGCCCAATCCTTTCTACGGGAAATTATAGTTCGTTCTTGGATTCTTTTTAGTTCTCTATTAGAGACTTCAGCTTGCCCATTTGTCTATGGATGATACGGAGTTGCTACTTTGTGGCTAATTCCATATCGGACCATAGCAGAGTACAGCTGTTTGTTGCAGAAATGAGTGCCTCCATCACTGATTAGGACTCTGGGAACACCAAATCTGCTGAAGATGTGTTTTTGGAGGAATTTCAACACAGTCTTAGTATCATTAGTGGGTGTAGCAATTGCTTCTACCCATTTAGATACATAGTCCACTGCCACCAGAATGTAAGTGTTTGAGTATGATGGTGGGAACGGACCCATGAAGTCAATACCCCATACATCAAACAATTCAATCTCTAAGATCCCTTGTTGAGGCATGGCGTATCTGTGAGGCAAGTTACCAGCTCTTTGGCAACTGTCACAGTTACGCACAAACTCTCGGGCATCTCTATAGAGAGTAGGCCAGTAGAAGCCACATTGGAGGACCTTAGTGCTTGTTCGCTCACTTCCGAAATGTCCCCCATACTGTGATCCTATGGCACTGTGCTTCCTCTCTGGGTACACATCTGCGGATCACTCCGTCTGCACATCTCTTAAAGAGATATGGCTCATCCCATAGGTAGTACTTGGCATCTGAAATTAATTTCTTTCTTTGCACCCTGCTGTACTCCTGGGGTATGAACCTCATAGCTTTATAATTTGCAATATCTGCAAACCATGGAGTTTCTTGAATGGCAAAGAGTTGCTCATCTGGGAAAGTCTCAGAGATCTCAGTAGAAGGGAGGGACGCCCCATCTACTGGTTCTATTCGGGACAGATGATCAGCTACTTGGTTCTCTGTCCCTTTTCTGTCTCTTATTTCTATATCAAACTCTTGCAGAAGCAACACCCATCTTATAAGCCTGGGTTTTGAATCCTGCTTTGTGAGTAAGTATTTAAGAGCAGCATGGTCAGTGTACACAACCACTTTGGATCCCACTAGATAGGATCTAAACTTGTCAATGGCATAGACCACTGCAAGTAACTCTTTTTCTGTGGTTGTGTAATTCTTCTGTGCATCATTTAGAACATGGCTGGCGTAATAAATGACATGCAGAAGCTTGTTATGCCTCTGTCCCAACACTGCACCAATGGCATGGTCACTGGCATCACACATTAGTTCGAATGGCAATGTCCAGTTTGGTGCAGAGATGACTGGTGCTGTGACTAGCTTGGCTTTCAGGATCTCAAATGCCTGCAGACACTGTGTGTCAAACACAAATGGTGTGTCAGCAGGTAGCAGGTTGCTCAGAGGTTTTGCAATTTTTGAAAAATCCTTTATAAACCTTCTGTAGAATCCTGCATGCCCCAGAAAGCTTCTAATTGCCTTAACATTGGCAGGTGGTGTTAATTTTTCAATTACCTCTACCTTTGCTTTATCCACCTTTATTCCCTTGCTTGAAATTTTGTGCCCAAAGACAATTCCTTCAGTCACCATAAAGTGACATTTCTCCCAGTTTAAAACCAGGTTAGTCTCTTGGCATCTTTTTAGGACAAGTGCTAGGTGGTGAAGACAGGAGCTGAATGAGTCTCCATATACTGAGAAGTCATCCATGAAGACTTCCAGGAATTTCTCCACCATATCAGAGAAGATGGATAACATGCATCTCTGAAAAGTTGCAGGAGTATTACACAGACCAAAAGGCATTCTCCTGTAGGCAAACACGCCAGAAGGGCAAGTGAATGCTGTTTTCTCTTGGTCCTGAGGATATACTGCAATTTGGTTGTAACCTAAATAGCCATCCAAAAAGCAGTAATAATCATGACCAGCTAGTCTTTCTAGCATTTGGTCTATGAATGGTAAAGGAAAATGATCCTTTCTGGTGTCTGTATTGAGCCTTCTGTAGTCAATACACATACGCCACCCTGTAATTGTTCTTGTAGGAACCAGTTTATTTTTTTCATTATGAACTACTGTCATGCCTCCCTTCTTGGGGACAACTTGGACAGGGCTCACCCAGGGGCTATCAGAAATGGGATAAATAATCCCAGCCTCTAGTAATTTAGTGACCTCTTTCTGCACCACCTCCTTCATGGCTGGATTTAGCCTCCTTTGTGGTTGGACCACTGGTTTGGCATTATCCTCCAACAGGATCTTGTGCATGCATCGTTTCCTCTGGTTCTTCCTGATCAGGCTGAACATCCTTGAAGATGTCCTCTAGCTCTGATTCTAGACTTTCAGTCATATTGTTCTCTTCTACTAAAGAGTCAATAATGTCAGCGCTCATGCAGTCATTTGGTGTGTCTGGATGCTGCATAGCTTTTACAGCATTCAACTTGAAATCATCCTCATTGACTCTCAGAGTTACTTTCCCTTTTTGTACATCAATAAGAGTTTGTCCAGTTGCTAGGAAAGGTCTTCCTAGAATGAGAGTTGCACTCTTGTGCTCCTCCATTTCCAGCACTACAAAGTCAATTGGAAAGGCGAATGGCCCAACCTTGACAATCATGTCCTCAATTATGCCTGATGGATATTTAATGGAGCCATAAGCAAGTTGGAGACATATCCGGGTTGGTTTGACTTCATCAGTCAACCCAAGCTTTCTGATAGTAGATGCAGGTATTAGATTGATACTTACTCCCAGGTCACACAGTGCTGTCTTGGTGCAAGCACCTTCTAATGTGCATGGTATCATAAAGCTTCCTGGATCTTGAAGCTTTTCTGGTAAGCTTTTCAGAATGACTGCACTGCATTCTTCAGTGAGAAACACTTTTTCAGTTTCTCTCCAATCCTTCTTATGACTTAAGAT